>NW_018251092.1:523480-524627 GCF_001263595.1 Phalaenopsis equestris | reverse complement strand
GGATAAGGAGGATTGTGAGGAGGAGGAGGAGGCCGGCGGTGGGGATGGCGGCGGAGATTATTTTGATCCAGAGCTTCATCGATCTCTGTTGTCTGTGTTGTGAAACGATCAGCTGCTCTTCCGTCAACGATGGAGAAAGTTGTTGGCTTGCGAAGTGGGGGATAAGTTGGTCTATTGGGGCGGCGCCTGCGTGGACTGGAGATCAGAAAAAAAGAGGATTAATGGCGGAAGGAGAACGGATGAGGAGGGAGGTGGAGAGCTGAGATGGGAGATTGAAAATTTTCAAAGGTTTGATTTTTTCTTTCGTGTGTTTTTTAAATGAAGGGGGATGGTTTGACGAAGCGTGGGCGGGTTGGCGAGAGTTGATTGTTCTTAAATACCAATTCAAATATTCAATTTTTTCTTTTTTTATGTAACCGTTCTTCCTTGAATGGTACATTTCATGAATTTATTTTGAGCCATGATGGAATCTGATTATATGAGATATTTTTGCTAGGTGTATGGGCAATGTTCGATCTGTTAAATAAAAAAAAATTAATGTTTTCAGGGGATTTATTATTTATATAATCATTTTTTATAATAGAAAGAATTGTCAAGATGGTAATTCTTTTTTTATGTAACCGTTCTTCCTTGAATGGTATATTTCATGAATTTATCTTGAGCCATGACGGAATCAGATTAGATGAGATATTTATCCTTGGTGTATAGGCAATGTTCGATCTGTTGAATAAAAAAATTAATGTTTTCAGGGGATTTATTCTTTATATAATCATTTTTGATAATAGAAAGAATTGTCAAGATGGTAAGCATTTCTATAAAATCAACCCCCACGGCCATGAATAGGGGTATGGGAAAAAATTTTCACTGAGGCCTTCCAAACTCCTCAGAGAGCTTCTCTAAGAGACCCTTAGTTCATTGCAATCCATTTCCCCCTCCGAAATCCACCATGGCAATCCAATTTTGGGTTTGAATTCCTGCCCGAAACCAAAAAAAAATTTAATCTCAACCTACACAGCACCAAACCCCCAATAGATTGGCCCTACACCTTCACAACAGTGAAAGAAGCCAAACCCCCATCAATCCCCCCTCTGAAACAGCCTCTACCATAGCTCTCAACCAACACCCAAAATCGGCCTTGATCAAAATC
>NW_018251092.1:522326-523278 GCF_001263595.1 Phalaenopsis equestris | reverse complement strand
AACATTTTAAAAAAATAATCATCAAAATCCATTAAGAAATGAGAGAGATATTAAGATTCTAAAATGATGGCTCTCGGTTAAGGCCATCGGGGACGATGAACGGATGTCGTCCATCTTCGCGTATATTGAATGGACGGCGAAGATCAAGCCGGATGATCATCCGGAACGAAACAGCGGGACGCGTGGCAGCTGACTCGGAAGGCTGCGTCGAATAGGTGCGCGCCGCGTGGCTTTTCGACGGATCTGAGGATCCAGTTAGCCCGCGGTTTGAATAAATAAATAGGATATTTAACAAATTCAGAAAATAGCTCTTAAACTTCAAAAATCCATATCTTTGCATAGAAAATTTATAAAAATAAAATAAAAATACGCTCTTGCTCAGTAAATAGAGGAGAACCATGTAGAATTATTTTCACATTAATTTAATACATAAATTATTTTTAAAAAATGAATTAGTGTTAGGAGTTTTTTAATTCTCCAGTCATATTAAATTATCACCTTGACCCCAAATTGTTATATGTTGTAGCCTCTGTCTAGGTGCACAATTTGAGTATTTTTCCAAAGACATAGGAGATCTCTAGACAGAGATCTTAATTTCCTAAGTTTTTATGTATTTTCTATTCAAATAATTATAGAAAATTTTATTTGACTTAAAAAATTCTAAAAAAATTCATATAAGTTCCCTATAGTCAAAGTAGTCTTAGGAAATAATTTCATAATTTTTAAGAATTAAAACATCACTAGTTTGAGCAAACTCTAATTTGCTTAAAACATTTAATTTGAAACACACAAAGATAAAAATCACTTGATTTTTGTTCTCTAGTGTGGCTCATAAGTCAGAGAGTTCACCATAAAAATTTCAAGTCATTTTGAGATCATTTAGTATTTTTAATTGATTTTTAAAAGTGACCATCACATTTGAAACTTAAATAATTTTTAAAAATCAAAATAT
>NW_018251092.1:520861-521914 GCF_001263595.1 Phalaenopsis equestris | reverse complement strand
CAACTTATAAAATATTTTATTTTTATTAAAATCCCCAAAACTTCAATTAATTTTAATAAATCACAAAAAATTCAAAAAATTATGAAATTTTGGAAACATGACTGTCTGATCTAGAGCTAACTTACATAAAAATTTCAAGTGTTTAAGAGTTGTCTTGTTTATCGTTTGGAATTTTCTTTGAAGATGCATATTTTTGCATTAAAATAATTGTATGATTTAAATTAAATTGTGAAAATTCATATTTTCTCCTCTGATGTCTTAATTGACTTATCAGTAAGGTTATATAAAAATTTCAAAGTCATTTGACTTAAATTTGACAAATTATGAAAGTTTGGACCCTTAGGGGCAAAATTGTAATTTTGGATATTTTGGCCTTAATGAACAAGATACGTTAAATTTGGTTTAATCCAATAAAAGCGTTTGACAATTTATCTCATGATTTACGTCTGTTAGTTCAATTATGAATATAATATTACATACTAATGATAGAATCAATAAGACAAATTTAATTCAATGATTAATTAATTATTTTTACTAATATTAAGGATTAATTAATTATTTACTAAGTTTAATCGTAGTTATAAAAATTTATCAAACTAATTTAAAATTATTTAATACTTTAATATTCGTTAATTAATTGAAGCACTTAAAGTTTTAAATCTTTTCAAAATTAATACACACACTTAATACATTCAGGTCTTAAGGACTTAGTGGTGAACTTAAGTTGAAATCCACTTTGAAATCCGAACTTAAGTTGAAATCCACTTGTTAAAGAAGAATTAGAAAAATCAACATAATTAAACTCTTTTAAAACACCACAAGTCCAATTAGGACTAAAATTTGGCTAAATTTTCTTAATAACACTAATTTGTCTCCTAAGGAGTCTTCACCTACATAATTTTCAAATTAAAAGGTAAATGACATTTACCTTATTCTTGGGATAATCAAGACATCAATGTTCACTGAGCATCAGGATATTCAGGATGAATTATTAAGCAACAAAATAAAGTTTAAATGAACCTAAGGCCTTTTACCAGACATTAAGAAGGTTGC
>NW_018251092.1:515035-519561 GCF_001263595.1 Phalaenopsis equestris | reverse complement strand
CTTCTTAGTCCAATATCTTTGAAATGTCCTTACCATTTGAACTCCTTGAAGGTAATTTTTCTTGACTTTTATCGAGAGTATTCATAGATAACTTCAGTTATCTATGATGTAATTAACTATAGGGGTTTGCCCTTATAGGAAGCTTTTCCCGAACTCAGCATAATATAAACCCTATTTAATTCCTTATATTAAATAGGGGAACTTGCCGGCCAATACATTGGTTTCGCAGATCAAATGAATGTCATAACTTTCTTTAGTTTATTTGATTGAGCCTCACCCTTAACTCTTGTATTCATCCTTCGGGATAGATATAGGATTTGAGGTAAAGTGCTCTTTCATCTAAACTATGAAAATTATGGGGTCAGTTTGACTTCATCTTTTTCAAAACTGAAATTTTTAAAATGTCCTTCCAAAGCGGGCGACGGGATTTCAATTCCGATGCCCGCCAGCTCCTTACGGGCAAACCCCACACCAAAAATAGTACCGACACCACTCTGTTTGAAAAAGAAATTACTAAACATTTTCCAGATGAAGAATTGTTCAATGTTAATGAGTGATATGTTTTATGGTATGCCGATATTGTGAACTTCATTGTTAGTGATATTATGCCATATGGAATGACATACCAACAGAAGAGAAAATTTGTTTCTGAAGCTAAGACTTAGATGACCCATTTTTATATAAGATATAAGCAAGGAAATGATCTTATTATTTGAAGATGTGTGCCTTTAGAAGAAACTTATGAAATTATCCAAATATGTCGTAATACTGATTTTAGGGAACACTTTGGTGTTGATAAAACAACATACAAAATTTTACAATCTGGATTTTATTAGCCTACAATCTTTAGAGATGTCAATTCTTATATCAAAACTTGTGATCGATGTCAACAAGTGGGAAACCTTTTTAGGAGTAATGAGATGCCCCTCAATTATATGTTAGAAGTTGAGATATTTGATGTTTGGGGATTATATTTCATGAGACCATTTATACCATCTTTCAGAAATTTATATATATTATGAGTAGTAAACTATGTATCTAAATGGATAGAAGTTGTTGCTTTACCTCGATGTGATGCTCAAAGTGTTGCAAAGTTTTTAAGAACAAATATATTTTGTAGATTTAGGATACCGAGAGTAATCATAACGGACGAGGGAAGTAATTTCATAAATGAAAAAATGGAGAAATTATTAAAGAAATATCATATTAACCATAGAATTGCTACTGCTTATCATCATCTTGCTACTGCTTATCATCATCAGTATCATCATCAGACAAGTGGTTTAGCTGAATTATCCAATTGTGAAATTAAAAGAATATTGGAAAAATCTATAAATCCAACTAAAATGGATTGGCCACCTAAACTTGATTATGCTTTGTAGGCTTATAGGACTACATACAGAACTTTATAGGAATGTCCCCATACAGGCTAATATTTGGGAAAGTGTGTCACTTACCAGTTGAACTTGAGCATAAAGCATATTGGGTGATTAAGAAATTTAATTATAATTTAAAAGATGCTAGTGGGAAAATGTTATTGTAATTGAATGAGATTGAAGAGATAAGGAATGAATCTTATGAAAGTGCTAAGATTTACAAATAAAAGATTAAGATGTGGCATGATCGATGAATTCTTACTAAAAATTTTCAGCCAGAGTAACAAGTTTTGCTTTACAATGCAAGTTTAGATTATTTCCAGGTGGATGGGCCCATTCTAAAACTGATAAAATATTCAAAGTGAATGGTCATAGGCTGAAATGCTACTTTTTAGGTGAACAACTTAAATTAAATTATTTTCTAATGCCGGGTCAACCAGAATATGTACTGATTATGTCTGGTTGACAACATTAAACCAAGCGCTCTGTGGGAGGCACCCCATAAATATCTGTGTGTTTGTTTTTATTTTTATGTTGTTGTGTGTGATTTAGAAAATTATGGTAGTATTTTGACCATATATTGAGTTAGTGATGATTCTAAGACCTTAAAAGATGGC
This sequence comes from Phalaenopsis equestris, assembly GCF_001263595.1. Taxonomy (NCBI): domain Eukaryota; kingdom Viridiplantae; phylum Streptophyta; class Magnoliopsida; order Asparagales; family Orchidaceae; genus Phalaenopsis; species Phalaenopsis equestris. The sequence goes on along the minus strand of NW_018251092.1, from coordinate 517,568 downwards.
TTGATATGTTAAAATTACTTTTTTTGGATGTTAAGTTGACATGTGCTAAAATTGAGCACTGGCGCTTAAGCGCCAAAAACCGGCGCTTAAGCGCCAAAAACAGCCGCTTAAGCGCGACGTTAAAAAACATGTGCTAAATTTAGTTTCTAGAAGTTTTAACCATGAATTGATTGGCTTGAACGTGTAAGAGCAGTTTTGGGATGTGCCTAGGAGTTTTATGGGAGGTCTAGAGGCTATAAATATAAGGGAATAAAGAGAAATCTCACCACACCTCCATTTAACCCTGAACTCTAAGGGGAAAGAGAGGAGTTTTGAAAAATATCATCTTGGGAAAGTGATTTGAAGAAGAAGAAGAAGGAAGTAATGAGAATGAAGTTTATTAGTTAGAGTGCGCAAGAGATGTATAACCATTTCCAATCCGTTTGTATCAAAAGAATAGCAGAGAAAATTACTAAAATTGAGGCTAAAGTGGCTTCAATTGAAGTGAAAGTGATGGAAGTTAACGCACATCTGGATCATATGAGATGGCAACTTAAGATGCAATTTAGCCATACTAGTTTTATAGAAGAAGCGAACAAGGCAATGTATCTGAAGAACAAGTGGATTGAAGAAGATTCAACTAGAGTTATGAATCACTGTCCGTTCTTTCAGATATACATTCCAAATGCTAAAGGAGAGACTAATGATAGGCCAAAATTTGTTCCATCAACTAGAGAGTAGAATTAAGTTTGTGATTTAATATTTATTTGTGCCGTGTTTGTTTATGTTAAGTGTTTTAATGTGTGTTTTATGTTATTAAGATCTAGTATTATGTTTGGGAATTTTCTCATTCAAGACTATTTGGATTGAGATTCTATGTATTTGAAACTGCTTTTAATTGTTCGTAAATTAATATAAATATTTTTTTGTGTGAAATTTTGTGTTATTTAGTGTTGAATCGAATTAGTTAAGATTGGTGAATCTTGAGCAAGAGAAAAGATAAGAGGGGAGGAAATAGTTATTATAGTGTTTTAAGACCATATAGGGTTGGTTGACTTAGGCTAGACATGTATTTCACTTAAATAGAAAAAATCAAATTTTGTGCACTAGCGCCAAAGCGCCAAAAACTGTGCTTAAGCACTGCCTAAACAGAAAGACAAGCACCTAAGTGCCAAACCATTTATGCTTAAGCACCGGTTCACGAAAACTGGTTCAAGGATGGTTTTAAGTGAATTTTTGGGCTAAAAATCTCCATTTTTCCCCAACATCATCTCTTACCTTTAGTTTTCACAATTTGGAGAGCTAGGGCATCATCTTAAGTGAAGATTTCTTGGTTTTTTTAAGCCAAAATTGTTATATTTGATCTTCCTGAGGTAAGAGCTTCATTTATATGCAAAATTTTTTGATTTTCACCATGTATTTTGAGCACATTCATGAGAAACCTGAAAATCACCATTCATGGTGAAAATTTGAGAAAAAATTATGAAAAATGCATGGATTTGTTTTAATGTTTTAGGAGTTGAGTTTAGTGATTTGGAGTTGATTTTGGAATTTATTTTAAATTTTATACATTTTTTTAGAAAATGGCACCAAGAATGAAAAGAAGCAAGGGGAAAGATCCATTTGATTCAAGTAAAAATTTTAGTTCGAGAGCTTAGGATCGATACAATGATGCACTGCATTCTAGGAAGTTAATTCCTAAGCGGTATTTTAAAAGTTCGGGAGGACCTTGATAGCAACTTTATATATACTTAAAAATATAAGTATTTAATAGTACTGCTAAAAGATTTAATTCCTCAGCAACTGTACCAAAAACTTAATAACAGTTATAGATTCGATAAAGATGTATGTATAAAATATTCAGTAATTGTAAAGTCACACTTATCAACCGGAAGGATACATATCGCTCAAGTAAGACAGAGCTCTAATGGAGTCCTAGATATCGATCCCGCAGGGAGTAATATTAGAGCTACGAACTAAGATTTTAGAAAATCAATACTTAATCACAATAATATAATTCAAATTGCTTATCTGTCACTAATAGGCAATTGAAATGAATATGTAATTTTAATAACTCTTAAATAACTAATTATACTAATGAAGGTTCTAATGTGATATTTAATATATAAGAAAACATCCTTCTCCTTGTCAAGAAATTATAGTGAATGGATAAAGTGAATCAGTTTAAATTATATTGTGTCAAATAGGAGCTTACCTATTCTTTACCTTTTGGTGCAAACATAAAGAACATTGGCTAAAGAACATTAACTAATCCTATCTTTGTTTACTGAATCTGCGACTAGGCTGGGAGTATACCTGGTCTCACTTCCGGGCTCCCACGTTCCCCTCCCACGTTCCTGAGGGCTAACATCTACACTTCAGCACCCAAACGATAGGACCGAATTGGGGATTTTAGTCTGTTACTCTAAAATCTCCAATTCTACGCCCGATAATTTTATTTCTCTATTTATTTGCACCCAACTTCCAAGGTCTTTTACCTCCCTAAATCTTGGATGTAATCTTTAGATTAGTTGTAAAACTCAACATATTTTAA
>NW_018251092.1:514244-515006 GCF_001263595.1 Phalaenopsis equestris | reverse complement strand
TAAATTAAGATCAAAGTGAAAAGATCATCACAATTTCTTTAACATTTTCATGGCTTCACCAATTCAAATCACCATTTCACAAATCTCAAGACAAGGAGAAAGACAGAAAAAATTACTCAGTTCTCATGGGGAAAACACAACAAAACTCAAAATTCATATATAAAATCAAAGTCATACAAACTACAACAAGTAAATAACTTACCTCTAATTTCTCCCCAAGAACACTCCTCAAAGATCCTCTGAATCTCTTCCTTTCTTTACAGAACACAGAATTCCTCTTCTAAGCAGCAAGGAGGAAGAAATCTCTCATTTTCCCTCCACTTTACATTCTCTCAAAGAATTCCTCACAATTTAGACTCTCTACACTTTTCCCACACTTCAATTTTGAGCCTCCCCCGTCATCTATTTTGGCCAAAGTCTTCTCTTTAAAGATTTGGATGAGTTTTCCCAAGAGTTGCATAAGCACCCCTCCAAAATTCGTCCTCATCCAATGCATTGTTGGACATAACCGTCGAGGGCGCCGTCAGTGGGCCTTCTAAGTGAATTAAATTTGGAGTCTAGGGAAAAGTCCGTCGTCGGCGGCGGTGGGTTCGCCGTCGGCGCCCTAGTTCAAATCTTCACATTTTGGTCCTTTTCGCTCCAAATTCACTCATTTTTGCATATTTTTGCTCCAATGACCCTAATTCATCATTCCTGCAACAAAACATCAAAAATACCTTTCTTTAAAGTGCAATATCATCAAAAACAGTATAAAATAGGTAT
>NW_018251092.1:513472-514234 GCF_001263595.1 Phalaenopsis equestris | reverse complement strand
CCCAAACTTAACTATTACTTGTCCTCAAGTAATTTTAGTACTATGTAAAAGTTATGATCTATTGTAGTAAAGTTTCAATTCAGAAATACTATAAGTATGATTTAGATAAAAACCATAGTGAGATTTTCAAAAAAAATTCAAGTAATTAAATTAACTTTGTAGCTACAAGAGTATCTAGTCATCAAGTTTAAGAGTTATAGTCTTCTATTCATTTCAAGAATGACTATATGTTGCAATATTAAGTTACTTAGAATATTTAAATGATAGGAACTTCATGGGAACACTACTAGTAAAAGATCTAATCCATAAATATAAGTTCAGGAATGTATTTACATTTTCACTTTAGGTAGGTCCAGTGAAGCCAATTTTTGATTAGGCATCTTCTCAAGCTTCTCCTTACTTTTATATTTTTTTCTTTTTTTCTTTTTCATTGGGATTGTTTTCAATCCTATATATTTTTCTTTTCTTTTTAGGGATTGTTGTCAATCCTTTCTTTTTCCTTTTTCAAGTGAGGATTGCTATATCATTGAGCCCCAATCTTTTCTTCTCAAATGAATTTCCAGATTCTTAATACTTCAAAGTATAGTTTCCTTTACTTTAAATAGTTAATTATAAACTTGGTCTCTTATACTAAATATCTTAAGTTACAAAATTAATTTTCATTACAAAAATATTTCTTTAAATCTATCATAATATTTAAATAGCTATAAAATATAGTTACCTGAATTAAATTCACTACATAAAATCATATTAATAATTTTT
>NW_018251092.1:510403-512214 GCF_001263595.1 Phalaenopsis equestris | reverse complement strand
CATAAGTTTTCAAATTGGCTTTACTAATGGGTTTCATAGGGTAAACCCATTCTTCATCTCCAGCTTCCACTCCAGAAAGTTGGCAAAGTGCATAAATAAGGCCAGGATGTCCTAGACCTCCACTTGTTTCACTCCTTGCCGTAGTCAATATATTCTTAAAAATAATTCTCCCCACATTTATAATTCTATTATTCTGAATACAGAAATTGAGAATAACTCTATCTCTTGTTACCTCACTATGGTGATAGGTTGGTAACAAAGTAGAGGAAATAAAATAGTGCTACGCTTTAGATGTGGCATTTAACATAGAAGTAGAAAAATTTACCAGTTCTCGTTGTTTAATCTTCCACGTTCCTTTCCCATCAGTGAGAAAGTTAATCACATCATTCAGGGGGCCTTCCATAGTACTGAAGGATTCATAGTGGTAGTTGTAAGAGTCTGGGACTTCATAAATGGTGTTAATGCAGGAGGCATTAAATTCAACAGGAAATCCCTGCACTTGAACGTTTCTGTCTTCAAAATAGAACACGTTGGCATAGAATTCTTTCACAATATTTGCAACAACCTTATTGGTGGTGTAACAAAAGTTTTCCCACCTCAGCTCGGTAATAACTCGTTCAATTTCTCCTCCCAGACTATCAAAAACTCAATCTTGTATACACTTCTTTCCTTTAAATACTAAAGTAAATCTTGATTGAGCTTTCGCATTGATGAAGCGAGACTCGTCGAACTCAAGTCATCTCTTTTGTTGTGGAGCCATTTCAATCTAATCACAATTATAGAAAAATTCCAAAGTATACTTTAAATGTGCAAATAATGGCTTCCAAGAGTAATTCTGAGAGTTCAACACTAAGTTTCATGAATTTTTTCCCAATATCTTCTTCACATTCTCAAATTTTTTGGATCTCCTCAATGTGGAAGAAATCTATGGTGAAAATCAAATATTTATACTTCAAATATGCAAATAATGGCTTCCAAGAGTAATTCTGAGAGTTCAACACTAAGTTTCATGAATTTTTTCCATGAATTTCTTCCCAATATTTCCTTCACATTCTCAATTTTTTCGGATTCTCTTAATGTGGAAGAAATTCATGGTGAAAATCAAATATTTTTAGTTTGGATTGAAGCTCTTACTAAGAGATGATCAAATCTGGCATCTAAATGCTTTAAAATCGCCCCCAAATCCAAGATCTCTCATGCCTGAGGTCAAAAATTGCATTTTTTAGAGGAAAGGGATGATGAATAGTGGCAGTTGACTGGTCAAAATAGCGGTTAAAGGTGTTTTTTTGGGATCTCGCCATCGGCGGGGTATTTGGCACCGTCGGCGCGCTCTATTGCAATTATATCTTAAGTCTCGGGAAAAGTCCGTCCCGGGAAAACTCCACCGTCGGCGGCGTCGAGGGCGCCGTCGGCGGGCTCTGTTGATTTGATTCAATTCCTGGATTTTTGAGATTTTGATCAATTTCAAGCCTCAATGACTTCCGTTTAATCATTATAAACATAATTTTAAGTGATTAAATGATGTACTTATCACAAATAAACCTTCACAACACAAAACATCACAATTATATATAAATTCTAAGAGTTACAATTTACGTTACATAAAACACCTGAGTTTGTATTTTCTCAACCTTAATACATTAATTCAGCGTCGCAATCCAAGCTACAACACTCAAAATGCTGAAAACAAAACATCCTATGCTTAGTCTCAACTATACAGAGATCTAAAAGCATAATTCTAAAGCAAAGAAAATGTAATGTTCAAATCAAAATACATACATAAACATATAGGTAGTAATATAAATCTACTA
>NW_018251092.1:508319-510316 GCF_001263595.1 Phalaenopsis equestris | reverse complement strand
AGGTTCGGTAGGAAAATTCTTAAGTAGAATCCTCTTCTATCAATTTCATCCTCCTCATCAGCCGTATCAAGCTAACTTCTATATGTCCAGAGTGAGAAAAATGTTCTTTCATTCTCCAGTCTAGATGATCGAAGAAATCGGAGATATTATTAATTGCATTCATGACATTTTGTACCTCCTTTTCCAATTTCTTGATTCTGTGTAGGATCACCAGACTCTTGTCCGGAACTAAAGGTTGAATCGGCAGTGAATTCTAAGATGATTGATCTATCATAATAGTCATGTCATTTTCATCTTCAAAAGCTGAGAATCTCTTAGTTGGGTCCAAAGGCTTCCAAAGTAGAAGTATATTTTCCTAATTTTCATATGATACTTGAAACTGACTGCAAAGTGAGAAAATTGTGGAAGGGTGTCAAAGCCCATAAGTTGATCAATGAATGATCATGCCCAAAACCGACTTCACAATTATTGATCCAATATCGATCGATAGTCCTATTTGGATGCAGTAATTCAAAATAGTGCTTTCTTTAGAAACTTTACTGATCTTCATCGTCGATAACAGTTTTGTAGAAATGAAGAAGTGTCAGTGTTTCAAAACGGGATTTAGGAGTGTCGCAGAAAAACTAACATACCCGTTTTCTCTCATTACCCAGTCTTCAGTTTCATCCGTTAAATATTGATAAATCTCATTCATCTGGTTTCTTGTCGGGATGAAGTTGGAATAATGGCAGATAGGAACGTTCTTGATCATATATAATTCATTAATCCGTGAAGGAGTAAAATTTATCCATCTACCTCGCACATAAACGACTTCTGGTTGATTCCATGCAAATTTGCAAAAAATTCCTTCACCACAGGAACAACCACGATAGCGGTAGTGTATCACATCACTTCCCATCTTCGCCACACTACCATCTCTTCAATTGTCTTAGAGGGATTATTCAATCTGTGATTTACTAATCCTCCTTCATTGATTAATCTTTTCTTCGCCAGTACCTTGTTGAAGATTCGCTGCGCTTCTGCACTAATGAACTTTCTTCAGTTGAACACCCGCATTCTGGGATTATCAGGGGAATTGGATGCCATAGGAATGAATTTAGTGGAGTTTCACTTCGTTTTTGGGGGAAATATGAACTTAGGAATCAAATTTGGGAGTTTAAAAGGGTAACACCCGCCTAAAAACCGCTAAAACATGTCATTCAAACTCCAGAAACTGCCATCCCTCCAGTCTTGATGTCGGTAGCGTCGAGGGCGCTGTTGGCGAGCCTTCTGTATTTAATTTCCTGGACTCTCAGGAAAAACCCGTCGTCGGTGGCGTCGATGGCGCCGTCAGCATCGACGCCGTCGTCTCCCAAGGTAAAAATTGCACAATTTTGCTATGGTCCGAATGCGTTCCAATTTTTCTTTATGGATCAAATTTTTATGATGATTCAAGGGTAAATAAGAGTAGTAGCCTAAAAACTACCACAAACTAACGATAAATTCAAATAAAAACTACTATAATTGCAATAAAATTAAAGATAATTATGGGTTGCCTCCCATAAAGTGCTTGGTTTAACATCGTCAGCTCGACTTATTCAGCTTTATTCAGGTTGACTGATAATTAAAAACTCTTTCAAATTTGGTATTTTACCATCAAAACATGGTTTTAATCTGTGTCCACTTACTTTAAATCTATTTCAAGTCTTCTAATCTTCAATTTTAACAGCTCCATAAGTATAAACTTGAGTCACAGTAAAGGGTCTTATCCAACGAGACTTCAATTTCCCAGGGAATAACTTCAACCTAGCATTGTAAAGCAAAACTTGTTGTCCTCGTTCAAAGTTCTTCTGGTTAATTTTCTGATCCTGCCATAAATTTAGTTTCTCCTTATAAATTCTGTCTTTATCATAAGATTCATTTCTTAATTCTTCCAATTCATTTAATTGTAACAATCTCTTCTTACCAGCATCTTTCAAATTATAATTGAATTCTTTAATCGCCCAATATGCTTTATG
>NW_018251092.1:506941-507594 GCF_001263595.1 Phalaenopsis equestris | reverse complement strand
CAAAATATCAGTTACAATATAGTTAACAATATCAGCATACCATGGTATTTTCCACTCATTAATATTATAAAGTTGTTCATCAGAGAAACTGTATGTAATTTCATTGTCGGTGTCAGATAATTCATGATTTTCTAGTCTCAAAAAATGATCAGTAATTTGATTATCAGTTCTCTTTCTATCAATAATCATAAGATCAAATTTATGCATCAAAATTATCCATCTAATTAACTTTGGTTTGACATCCTTCTTTTGCATCAGATATTTAATAGCAGAGTGATCAGTGTGCACAACACATTTAGCTCCAAGTAAATAAGATCTAAATTTTTCTAAAGCATACACAATGGCCAGTAACTCTTTTTCAGTAACAGTATAGTTAATTTAAACATCATTAAGAGTTTTACTAGCGTAGTATATAACCTTAAAAATCTTTTCATACCTTTGTCCATAGACAGCCCCAATAGCATAATTTATAGCATCACACATTAGTTCAAATGGTTTCTCTCAGTGAGGTGAAACTATAATAGGGGCTGTGATTAATTTTTTCTTTAATAAATCAAAGGTATTTAAATAGTTTTCAGTAAATTCAAATTTCTTGACCTTTTCTAAAAGTTGGCATAGAGATTTAGTAATTTTTGAAAAATCTTTAATAAAAC
>NW_018251092.1:506513-506715 GCF_001263595.1 Phalaenopsis equestris | reverse complement strand
TTAAGAATGCGCAAAATGATGTTCCAAATATAGAGAAATCATCCATAAACTCTTCTAATCCATCATCAATTAACTTACTAAATATAGACATCATACATCTCTAGAATATTACAGGTGCATTACATAATCCAATCAGAAAGGCATTCTTCGAAAAGCAAAAGTTCCAAAAGGACTAGTAAATGTTGTCTTTTATTGATCCTCA
>NW_018251092.1:506250-506498 GCF_001263595.1 Phalaenopsis equestris | reverse complement strand
AATAGAAATTTGATGGTAACCGGTATATCCATCTAAAAAACAAAAATATTTGTGCCGAGCAAGTCTATCTACTATTTGGTGTAAAAAGGTAAAGGGGAGTGATCTTTCATGGTGTCAGTGTTTAATTTTCTATAATCAATGCAAATATGTCACCCAGTAACTTGTCTGATAAGTATTAATTCATTATTTTCTTTTGTTTCAGCAGTCACTCCTCCTTTCTTAGGAACACAATGAATTGGACTTACCCA
>NW_018251092.1:504415-505127 GCF_001263595.1 Phalaenopsis equestris | reverse complement strand
TCATGTTTGTATTGCTTCAATCTTTGAGAAAACGCTGATGGAGGTTTCTCCAAAGTAATTTTCATTGGTGTAAGTGGATATTCTAAATCTGGGTATTCATGATCCTTTTCTTTGTCGGTATCCACTTTCTCTTTTTCAGTTTCTGTTTCTTTCTGTACTTTTGTTTCCAATTCTTTTCCACTTCATAATTGTATCGCCTTGATGTGTTCTTTTCCTTGATCTTTAGGATTTGGTTCCAAAGAACTAAGAAAAGTTCCTAATGTTCGGTTACTAAGTGCAGTAGCGATATGCCCTAATTGATTTTCAATATTCTTAATAACAATTCCTTGATTTTGTAATTGATTTCCTTGATTCTGCAATTATTGACCAATTTTTAATATTAGCTCTTTCATAGACAACTTCTTTTTCTTAATTTGAGTGTTATTGTTAAATCCTAGAGGATAAGAAGGTTTAAAATTAACATTTTCTTGGTTGGATGAATTTCCTAATGGGTTTACTGGGTTGTTTGCCCATAATTGATTTAAAGCAGAATTGTTATTCCAATTAAAATTTGGAATATTCTTCCAACCTGGGTTATAATAGTTCAAATAAGGGTTGTTGGGTCTATTAATAGCATTTAAAGTCTCATATGAAAGTCTCATATGAAGGAATTGCTCAGATGAATTCTCTTCCATCATAGGAGGTGTTGGAGAATAATTCATTCCATAATGAT
>NW_018251092.1:502538-504372 GCF_001263595.1 Phalaenopsis equestris | reverse complement strand
GAAGCTAACATAGATATTGCATCAGAATCGTGGATACTAGCTACTCTTTTAGGATTTACCCTTTCATAGGGCCATTGAAAATTGTTAGTAGCCATATCTTCTATTAATGAATAAGCCTTGACATTAACAAACCACCAGCCGCAATATTTATAATCGATCTAAGTCATCCCACTAATCCATTATAAAAAGTTTGAATTATCAACCAATCTGGTAACAAATGAAGAGGGCATTTCCTAAAAAGATCTTTAAATCTCTCCCAAGCTTCATATATTGACTCTCCATCAATCTGACAGAATGATGTTATATCATTTCTAAGTTTAGTAGTTTTGGATGGAGGGAAATATTTGGATAGAAATTTCTGTGAAAGTTCTCCCCATGTTCTAATAGATCCTGGTGCTAACAAATTTAATCGCATCTTAGCCTTATCCCTAAGTGAAAAAGGAAAAAGTTTAAGTCTAACAGCATCGTTTGAAGCTCTGTCATATTTAAAGGTAGCACACAGTTCTACAAAATTAGTGAGGTGTAAATTAGGATCTTCATTTGGTGTACCTCTGAATTGATTATTTTGTACCATTTGGATAATAACAGGTTTAAGCTCAAATGAATTAGCAGCTACATCAGGATTTTGGATAGATAAGTGAATTTCATCTACTGTAAGATTTGCATAATCTCATAGGGGTCTAGGTTGGTGTTCATTTTCTATTCCTTGGTTGTTCATGTTGTTTTCCTTTGTATCAAAATTTCTAGGTTCTCTTCTCAATTTTCTAATTTTTCTAACAGTGTGTTTTAATTTCGAATAGTAGGGTATAAGATTTTCAGGTCCAAATTAACGCATATAATTTGAAATCAGTGCACAGTAAAACATTTAACTAAATATAAAAATAAGTTGCAATTCAAGTAAAAATTTTCTAATAATCCTAATTTGTCTGTTACTCTAATTGTGATTCTTGTTTACTCTCCGACAACGGTGCCAAAAACTTGACAGCGACTTTATATATGCTTAAAAATTTAAGTATTTAATACTGCTGCTGAAAGATTTAATTCCTCAGCAACTGTACCAAAAACTTAATAACAGTTATAGATTCGATAAAGATGTATGTATAAAATATTCAGTACTTGTAAAGTCACAATTATCAACGCAAGTATACATTTTGCTCAAGTAATATAGGGCTCTAATGGAGTCCTACTCTAATGGAGTCCTAAATATTGTCCTAAATATTGATCCTACAGGGAGTAATATTAGAACTATGAACTAAAATTTTAGAAAAGTAATATTTAATCACAACAATGAAATTCAAATTACTTGTCTGTCACTAATAGGCAATTTAAGTAAATATGTAATTTTAATAACTCTTAAATAACTAATTATACTAATGAAGGTTCTAATGTGATAGAAAGCATCCTTCTCCTTATCAAAAAATTATAGTGAATGTATAAAGTGAATCAGTTCAAATTGTATTGTGTCAAATAGAAGCATAACTATTCTTTACCCTTTGGTCTAGGCATAAAGAACATTGACTAATCCTACGCTTATTTACTGAATCTGCGGCTCTGCTGGGAGGATACCGACTCTCACTTCGGAGCTCCCACATTCCCCTCGCCTGAGGGCTAACATCTACACTTCAGCACCCAAACGATAGGACCAAATTGGGGATTTTAGTCTGTCACTCTAAAATCTCCAATTCTACGCCCGATAATTTTATTTCCCTATTTATTTGCACCCAACTTCCAAGGGCTTTGACCTCCCTGAATCTTGGATGTAAACTTCACTTTAGTTGTAAAATTCAACATATTTTAACAAATCAATTGGCCAGATTGAAAGTAAATTAAGATC
>NW_018251092.1:494634-502375 GCF_001263595.1 Phalaenopsis equestris | reverse complement strand
TAAATAAACTTATCTCTAATTATAAACTTATCTCTAATTTCTCTCCAAGAAAACTCCTCGAAGTCCTTTCTTTACAGTTCCTTTCTTTACAGCACACAGAATTCCTCTTTAAAGCGGCAAGGAGGAAGAAATCTCTCACTTTCCCTCCACTCTTACAATCTCTCAAAGAATTCCTCACAATTTAGACTCTCTACACTTTTCCTACACTTCAATTTTGAGCCTCCCCCCGTCTTCTATTTTGGCCAAAGTCTTCTCTTTAAAGATGTGGATGAGTTTTCCCAAGATTTGCCTTAGCACCCCTCCAAAATTCGTCCTCATCCAATGCATTGTTGGACATAAACGCCAAGCTTTCCGTTGGCGGCCTCGAGGGCGCCGTCGGCGGGCCTTCTAAGTGAATGAAATCGGAAGTCTCGGGAAAAGACCGGCGTCGACGCCCTAGTTCAAATCTTCACATTTAGGTCCTTTTCGCTCCAAATTTGCTACTTTTTACATCTTTTTGTTCCAATGACCCTAATTCATCATTCCTGCAACAAAACATCAAAAATACCTTTCTTTAAAGTGCAATATTATCAAAAATAGTATAAAATAGGTATGAAAACCTCAGCATATTTTTCTTTGGTCAGACATGTAGAAGATTTGATTGTTACCCGCAAGTGGGAGCGGTTCTGTTATTTTTTTGCTGTCGTCATGATTTCTGCGGTAAGAGAGTTCTATGCTAATCTCTCGGAGGCTGGTGAGGAAGGAGTCATAGTGAGGGGGGAGATAATACCATTTTCTCCTGAGTTAATTAATCGGTTTTATCATTTGCCCCCGAGTACTTTGTGTTTTCATTCAGACTATAGTCCTACTGAGAAGGAGCTAGATGAGATTATTTCATCTTTGAATACTGGGAGAGGGTTATGGAAGATTACATATGAAAGAAGAGTAAACTTCTCTACTTCAAAGTTGGATGCCACTACAAAGACATGACATTATTTTATTTCTGCTCGTCTACTACCTACAAATCATTTAAGTGAAGTGACTCGAGATAGGGCAACCTTGAACTACTGTATTCAGCAGTCGAAGACTATTGATATTGAAGGATTTATTTATGGAGTTATTACCAGTTATGTTGCTGCTACTACTACTGTAGGTTTATGATTCACATCATTGATCTTTTCTTTATGCGAGCAGGTTGGTGTTAGATTTGACGGCTGGGAGGTGATCTTACAGCCACTGAAGCCCATTACCTGTGTAAATTTGAAGACTTATTCACATCATTCTATTTTTGCATGGAAGGTTTGATTCTCTAGTAGTTCTTCTGCCTTAACTTCACGAGCTTCTACTTCACATGGTTCTACATCATGGGGTCAGACTTCTGGATCTGATTCTCATTCACAGCTTATGGAAAGAATATTGCACAATGTCATTTATACTAATGAAAATGTATCAAATTTAGAGCATTTTGCAGAGTATATGGATGGATAAATGAAGAGACAAAGTGGTTATGAGGAGAAATACAACATAGCTATGGAGCATCTCAATACAGGTAATCGAGATGTAGTATTTCCTCAGTATCCTAGAAATCCATCATATGAGCCTACAGCTGTTTGGCGTAGTGACGATAGTGATGAAGAGGAAGGTGAAGATTTGCTTGGATCTTTTGTTCTGTTTTATGTTTTTAGTCTATGTGTTGTCATGAATTGTTGTTGGTACTAGTATTTTATACTTTTAGTTATATTTTTAGTTGTGATTGTAAAGGTTGCTAGTTTTTGTTATGTTGTATTTTGTTTCGTAAACCTACTGTGATGTATTTGTATTTTTATGTGAAGTTAGTATGTTTTAGTGGTAGTAATTGTTTTAATAATGTTGTTGTATTTAGTTAGTGTTTGTTGAACTTAATAACTTAATTATGGAATCTTAGAATCTTAGAAAGATTTAGAATTTAGCTAACTTGCTACTTAAAGCTGCATGTTTAAAATTTTCAATTTACTACCAGTTATTTTTTCTTATGTTGTAATTGTGTTTGTTTGTTTGTGTGTTTATTTGCTTTTATGTTATACTCCACTGCATAGAAGTCTGATGAATATCTGTGTTTTAAGTAAAGGAAATTTTGATTAATTAAATTTTTACTCGTGTTTTTAATTTTTATACTTGCATATTTTGGATATAAAAATTACTGCAAACATGTTATATTTAGCTTTCATTCCTTCTTATTTATATATGATGCTAAAATGTTTTATTTTTATTAAAAATTTAAGTTTGGAGGGATGAAAAATTTAAAGGAACTTAAAAGTTTTTTTTTTAAAAGTTTATTTTTTCTCAATTGTATTTCAAAAAAATTTGATTTTGATTTGAAAAAAGATTATGTATATAAAGTTATATTAGGAAAGTAAAATTTTGATGTAGAAATAAGTAAGAAAATTTAGTGAAAATTCATAGGAATGAAGAAAAAATTAAAGTTAATTTTTTTTAGTGTGGAAAATGCTAAGTATTGTGTAACTATCTTTAGTAGGAAAAATTATATTTTTGAGAAATTTAGAAATTTAGACCTTTTTATTTTTAAAACTTAAATTTCTTTTATTGAAATTAATTTTCAAAACTATTATTGTGTTTTTAAGTGAAAGAGAAATATCAACTCTCTGCTTTAGGAAAGGAAGAGTGGAATTCAAAACCATTAAAGGCCTATCCAGATATAGTAATCCTTGCCCAAAAAAGAAAAAAAAGAGAGAGAAAAAGAAAAAGAAAAAAGAAGAAAAAGAAAAAGAAAAATAAAGAGAAGCAGTAGAAGGAAAGAAAAGAAAAAGTTGAAAAAGGGAGGAGAAGCTTAAGGACTAGTGTCTAATCAAAAATTTGTTCTACTTGGTTCCACATCTCATTATTTTAAAGTATAAGACTTGAGAAAGTCTTAAGATTGAGGATATAATATAGTGAGTAAAATTATGCTTAATAAAAATTTTTATGTGGAGATGATAAAATGCCTAAACTTTATATTTGAAAAATCTAAAATAATATTTCTGAATTAGATAGATTAGATAGAAACTCATATTTTCAAATTTCTTAACATTAAAAATTTCTAAACTTTAAGTTGATCTCATTTATTAATATTTTTTCAAAATTGGACTACCATATTTCTACATCAAAATTTTAGTAACTCCTAAAGAAACTCATATGCATTATCAACTTATGTTAGTTTTTAAAGATTGAAAGGTCACTTGAGGACAAGTAACATCTTAAGTTTAGGGGATTTTGATACACCTAACATATATAATATTTTTATACATATTTTTATACTTATTTTTGAGATATTGCGCTTTAATGAATGATATTTGTGAGCTTTTCTTGAAGGTACAATCAAATGGATGAAAAAGGCTAAGAGGAGTGAAAAAGAGTCAAATTTGGAGAGAAAATGAAGAAAAATACAAAAATGAACAGGGGTGCCTAAGCGCCCAGTCTGACGCCTAAGCGCCAGGTACCACATGCTTAAGCGCCAAAAGTAGTTACTTGATTATTTATTTAATTGAAGCATATTTTTAAAGAGGTTTTTGAAGCAACCTTTGTTAAAAACTTAAGAAATATCCCATGGACATGAAAATTCATTCAATTTGCTTTAAAATTCATTCAATTTAAATTCATTCAATTTGCTTTTGAGGAAGCAACTTCTAGAAGATTCATTGAATGGAGACACTTTTTTGAAGAGACACCAAGGCACCCCTTGGATTTTTATAAGAAAAGACTTAGATTTTCCAAGAGAGGAGTCTAGCCACCCATCAAACTTTACAGCCATCATCCATCTAAGTATACCGCCACCGCCGCCCATTATCGTCATCGCTGCCTACCACTTTTCTTTTTATTTTGAGCGTTAGTTTGTATTTTGAGTGAAGGAAGAGAATTCAAAGGAACTTCAAGACATTTGGTGGAGAGGATTTGAGATAAGTTTTTATCTTTGTGACTACACTTGGTTTTAATTTAGATTTCTTATTTGTGTGCATGATTTCTACTTTTCAACTCATGTGTGGTTGTGTTTTCTCCATGGATTCTAAGTTGTTTTCTTTATCTCGGTCCTTAAAATGATAAGTGATTAAATATTTAAAGGAAGTTGTGTGAAGTATTAGGCTCCAATGTTGGAAGAAGTTGTGATGATTTGAAACCTTGCACTTTATTTACTTTTTGATTTGACTAATGAAGATGTTAATACCTATTGTGAGAACCTGTAAGATCCGAGATGGTATTATCTCAGTCAATAAATGGTTAGAATCACATATTGATTTCATGAATGAGAATATAATTCGTAGGATTGAGTGCAAATAAATAGGGAAATAGACTTTTAAAGGGTGTAGAATTAGCGGACTTTAGAGTGACAGGCTAAAGCACCCAATTTGAGTTATAGTTTTAGGTTTTGATACAAAATGCTAGCCCCTAGGTGGAGGGAAAAGAGGGAACTCCAGATTGAGAGCTAGTATCTTCCCAACATAACCGGTCTTCAAGACTATTCTAACTATAGATTAACCAATGTTCTTTATAACATCTCGAGTTTATAACATCTCGTTATAACATCTCGAGTAAGGGTAAAGAATATTATTTCTCCTATTTGACACAACACATTTAGCATACTTCCACAACAGAATTTCTATATTTATCACTGATTCATAATAAAGAAAAGATATTTTATTTGTATTGCCTTCATCTTTCAAGCATTTTAGTTAAGTTAATTAGTTGCTTACTTTATTTTTAATTATAAAAAATTATAAAACGAATCAAACTTTCATTCCTATTTTAGCATCTTAAGTTTAAGTAAGAATATATTGCTAAGTGAAATTTTGTTATCTAAATCTAGTTCTACTTGTGTATTCGAGACTTAATCAGAAAGTTTTATATTACTTGATAATGACACCTATACTTGCGTAGTATCCTATAATGAAATGTTATAACTGCATTCTTATTTGCTTCATAGTGAAAGACTTACCTAGCTTTTGCTTTGGATCATGTTTTGGCTTTGTTGCAAATTAAGAACAACTATTAAGAAAATTAGTCATATAATCACATACCTCACATTTTACATCTATATATATAGAAACTCGGAATCATAGCCCCCCTTTTTAAAGAGAAGCCAAGCACCCTTTTTTTTCCAAGAGACGCACCTCTTCACTCTAAGAGACACACCACTTTATCCAATTGTCTTTCCAAGTGTCTAAATTCATTGAACTACTCCATGAGGCATGCAAGTTGTTTAGAATCTTCCAGAACATCCCAAAATATCTTAAAATTGCCCAAAAACCACTCCTTGACCGTTTCTGGCGCCTAGGCACCAATCGCACATTTCTTGTACTTGGAACCAAAAACATGCAAATTAATTTTATTTTAAGTGTAATATCATTAAAAATAAGCATAAAAATATAAATAAAAAGTCATCATTTTTAGGCATATCAAAATTCCCCAAATTTAAATGTCAATTGTCCTCAAGTAGCGCTATAACTTTTAAAACTAAAATTTTTAACTTGTGGTTGTGTGTTTCTTTTTTATGACGTAAAATTTTTTTTTAGAAAATTTATTGTCCAACTTAGATGAATTTTGAGTAAAGTTGACGATATCTAAGGTATCAAAACATTTAGTATTAAATTTTGGAATATTGATTTTCTAGTTAATTCAAAGTTAATTGATTTTTTTCCAAAACTTGAGATTTTTAGAGAAATATTAATTTCAAAATTTATGAATTCTACATTTAAAATAATTTTTACTAATACTTTCTGACATTGAGCGTAGGATTGATCTTAAGTTTTCTTTCTTAGAAAGGTGCAAGTGATATCAATTTTTAGTTAGGTCCTATTCCTCAAGCTTCTCCTCCATTTTTCATACTTTTCTTCTCTTTTCTTTTTTTTTATTTTATCTTTTTTTTCTTTTTCTTTTTCTTTTTCTATTTCTTTCAAGATCTTTTTAATCCTTACTCTTTATGGTGAGGATCACTATACCTGGATATACCTTTAATGATTTTGAATTTCACTATTCATTTTCTAAAGTTAAAAACTTATTTTCTTTCCTTAACTTAAAATCTAGTATTTGTTTTTGAAAAAGAATTTTTGTGGAATAAAAATTCTTTAAAAAGTATTATTCTAAAAAATATTTAATTTTTCAAAAATTCAATTTTTCCTATTATAAATAATAAAATACTATAAATAAATAATAAAATCATTTCCCTAATATTTTCTACTAAATATCTTAACTTTAGTTTCATCCTTTTTACTAACTTTTCTATTAAGTTCATCTATATCATTTCTAAAAATCAAAAGTTTAGTATCTTAAAGATAATACCACATACCACATGTCATTTTAAAAAATGATATGAAATTAAATATACACTATTGAGGAAAAATAAAGTTAAGTTTTAAAATGATTTTCCTTCCCCCCAAACTTGTTTAAACTTATATAACATTAAGTACATAAATATAAGTAGGAAGAAAAATTGTTTAGAAATTCTATCTACCACAAATGTTTATCACAAAAATCTAAAATTATTAATCAGGATAGAAAACATGTAGCATGAAGTAAATCTAAACTAAACATGCAAGAATAAAATTGACTAAACAAAAGTCTAACTAGCATAACAAGTATCAACATAGGAATATAAAAATGTTCTTCAAGTTCAATATAAAGTTGTAACATAAAAATAAACATAAATACTAATACAAAAATTAATATATAAATGAGATAAATTCTTCCTCTATCTCATCACACCTTAATTTCTAACTTCTAATTTTCTAACATAAACATTTCACTAATTAATTTGGTACTTTTAAATGATTTTATAAAGTCTAATTCCATAGACATGCTTATCTCTGATTTGTTGGCTCGCAAGCACTAACTTCAGGCATCACCTTATCCCTTTACGTATGCACCTCAAACAGTTATAAAGCATAGTGGAAGATCATCCTTAGGTTATTCTTCAACTGGTTTATGGGACCAAATTGAAGAAAACAATATCAGATAAAGGAAGCAATAAAATTTAGATGAACCTATTTTATGTCCAAACTCATTATTTCTCTAGTTAATCCTCAATTCTGGTTTAGATATGTGCTATAACATACTTGTTAATCCACTATTACCAGAGAACAAACATAAGTCCAGTCACAACTTGGAAATTTTGGAATCATCTCACTCATGACACAAAAAGATCAAATCAATCTGCTAACAATCTAAACATCTACCTACATAAATTAAATTGATCAATCCACACAAAAGCAAATACAATACAACACATACAATCAAAAATCACAAACACACTAAATCAAACCACAATTATAACCATGGGTTGCCTCATGATCCCCGATAACTACTTATATGCAACAGTATAAGAATAATTTTGATTATATTTTTCACTTATATTTCCTTATTTTGCAATAAAACCAAAAACTTGATCCTGAAGAAAAATAAGAATTTAACTTTTAATTTATATTGGGATACTACGCAAGTATATGTATCGTTATCAAGTAATATAAGACTTTTTTATTAAGACCTGAATATAGAACCCACATGGAAGATATGCAATATGCACTTTTTGGAAAACTTTATATTTTTAAAAAGATAATTATTTAAACTAAAGACATTTTCACAGTAAATAAAGTTTAAATATTTTTTGTAATTTTAACATTTTGACAAAAATAAAACAAAGTTAGAAAGATAACTTGAGTTTTTGTAGAAGAAAAGCACTAAATATGAAAATATCTTTCTCCTTATCATGAATCAGTAATAAGTATAAGATAATAAG
>NW_018251092.1:492755-494544 GCF_001263595.1 Phalaenopsis equestris | reverse complement strand
TAATTTAAAGTTTGAATAGTTCTGAAGACCGACTAGGCAGAGAAGATACTAGCTCTCACTCTAGAGTTCCCTCGATTCCCTCCACCTGGGGGCTAACATCTCATATCATAACCTAAAATAATAAACCAAGTTGAACCTATCACTTTAAATTACTCTAGTCTTCTAACTCTACACCCTTCAATGAATATTTCCTTATTTCTTTGCACTCAATCATATGAACTACATTCTCATTCATACAACCTTATGTGATTCTTTCCAATTGTTGACTGAGACAATACCAGCTCAGTTCTTACATGTTCTCATAAAAAAATTTAACATCTGGATTGGCCAAATCAAGAAGTAAATGAAGTGGATGAATTTAAATCATCATAACATCTTCCAGCAACGAAGATCAATGCTTTCCATAACTTCCATCCAACACTTAATTACTTATTATCTTAAGAAGAAAGATAAGGAAAACAACTCAGAATCCATGGAGAAAGCAAAACCACACTTTAGTTTAAAAGTAGAATCATTATAAAACCAACAACAAGCCTCGATTAAAAACAAAATTAGTCTAAAATAAAAGATAAAACCTTATCTAAAGTCCTCCACCAAACTCTTGAAGTTTCTTTGAATCTCTTCTCTTTTACAACACTCTCAATATAAAACTAAAATAAAAAAAGGATAAATATGTGGTGCCTGAAAATCTCTCCAACTAACTCCCCAATTTTTGAACTTTCAAAGCTTTCCCAATACTTTCAGGTTCTAGTACTTTTAGAACCTCTTTCAAAGTCCTAATCTTCCTTCTTTTATAATTCTCCAAAAGGTGCATTGGTATCTCTTCAAAATGTGTCTTGATTCGATGTATTTCCCTAAGAGATGCATCCTTTTGCAATAATTTTCATCCATGGTGGTTGTAACCACCTATTAAGCCAATAGGTACCTCAAAAATCTTTTCAAAATTTGTAAAAACCAAATTTAATATTCCAATAACGACCACTGACGCTTAAGCTTTTGCATGTTTTTCACCTATTTGCTCCATATTTGATCATTTTTCACTCCTTTAAGCATTTTTCACTTTTTTACATGTACATGAAAGAAAAACACAAAAATAATTTCCATTAAAGCGCAATATCTCAAAAATAGGTATAAAAATGTGTTTAAAAACACTATATGTTTTAGGTGTATCAAAATCCCCAAACTTAAAAGCAAGTGACACTTCAATCTTTAAAAACTAAATCTGTATGATATGTATATGAGTTTCTTTAGGAGTTACTAAAATTTAGATTTAGAAATATAGTAGTCCAATTTAGAAAAAATATTCAGTAAATGAGACCAACTTAAAGTTTAGAAATTTCTAATGTTAAGAATGATGAAAATATGTGTTCATATCTAATTCAGAAATATTGTAAGTCTTCCAATAGGCATTTTATTATCTCCACTTAAAATTTTTTATTAAGAATAATTTTCCTTACTATATTATATCTATAAGCTTAAGATTTTCTCAAGTCTTATACTTTAAAAGATCAAATGTAGAACCAATTTTTGATTAGGCACTAATCCTCAAGCTTCTCCTCCCTCATATTTATCTTTTTCTTTTTCTTTTCTTTTTTTTCTTTTTATCTTCTTTTTTTCTTTTTCTCTTTTTCTTTTCTTTTTCTTTTTAGGTAAGGATTACTATATCTGGATATGCTTTTAATAATTTTGAATTCTACTTTTCCTTTCCTAAAGCAAAGTCTTGATACAAAACTTTTACTTATAAATATAATAATAGCTTTGAAAATTATTTTTAATAAAAGAAATTTAA
>NW_018251092.1:491078-492375 GCF_001263595.1 Phalaenopsis equestris | reverse complement strand
GGAATGAAAATAAGAATAACATGCTTACAGGACTTTTATACCCTAATGATACAAGTATAAAACTAAAAAACAGGAGTAAAATTAATTTTGAACAAATTTACTAATATTTTCATTTCAATTTAACATGTGGAGATTCAATAGACTTCTAAATAGTGTGTATAAACATAAAAACAAACTAACAAACTAACGTGACATCACAATCTCAATATAAAAACAAACTCACAAACATGATAAAAGAAAAATATAGAGTAGCAGTTTCTGAATGTTAATATTTAAGACCAAAGTTAGCAAGATTTTAAACTTTACAAAAGACATAGAATTAAGTTAAGTTCTAAATTAATTAAATCACAAAACTCACAACAGTTACTACCCTAGAATTTTAAAAAAAACTACTAACTAACATAAACATTACAATACAATTAAAAATGCAAGTCTCACACATCATGATATCTAAACAAGTAAACAAACATGTCTCAAGTCCAAAACATGTAAACACACCACATCACATAGTTCAAATCAACACACAGATGCAAATATAGTAAGCCCGGACCACAGTTCATATCATATTACAATCATAAAATAAATCTCTCAGTTATACTCCTCATCCCCTGAATCACCGCTATCCCAAACTTATGCAGGCTCATAATCAGGGTATCAAGGATATGGTGAAAATTGCACTCATTGGTTACCCCTAATGAGGCTTTCCAAAGGTGAGTGAAATTTCTCTTCATAATCACTTTTTCTCCTATTATACCTATCAGTATGCTTGACAGTGACTTTTTCATATACCTAAAAATACAAGAATTTGACACCACTACTAGAAGATTTAAATCCTTGGTAATGGCGCCAAAAACTTGACAGCGACTTTATATATGCTAAAAAATACAAGAATTTGATATTGCTGCTAGAAGATTTAATTCTCCGGCAACGGCGCCAAAAACTTGATGCAATTTTTAATATGCAAGAATTTATGAACCCAGATTTATATATTTATAATGATTTTATAAAGTCATAATTTCAAACGCAAGTATACGTATCGCTCAAGTAATACAGGGCTCTAGTGGAGTTCTGGATATCGATCCCACGAGGAAGCGAGGTAAGAGATCCTTAGTCAAATTCTAGTCTATTACAATTAGTCCTTAGTTTGGAATGTCGATTAAAATGATGTTTTACCTAGCAATTACTCTTAAATGCAAATGTTAAATGTAAAGATAGTAACTATAACTAAATGCAAATATTAATTCTAAAGATAACCCTTTTTGGATGAATTGGTTTGGAGAATTTTGAGATATTAAAA
>NW_018251092.1:489814-490265 GCF_001263595.1 Phalaenopsis equestris | reverse complement strand
GGTGTTGGTCTAGAGCTATGGTAGAGGCTCTGTGGAAGGGGGATTTTATGGGGTTTTGGCTTCTTTCACTGTTGTGAAGGTGTGGGTGAAGTTAATTTGTGTTTGATGGACTGGGGAGTTGTATTGGGTTCTGTCCTGGTTTCCGACAAGGTTTCAAGCTCAAAATTGAGCTATGGCAATGGGAATGGATGAAGGAAAATGGTTGGAATGCACTTAGGGGATTTTAGGGAAGCTCTGTGTGAAGTTTGGAGAGGTCTCTCTAAGAAAATCTTAACACCCCCTTTAATAGCCATGGAGGTGGCCTTTTATAAAAATGGGGTTATGGTGGCTGTCATGGCCAATTAGGAGGTGTAATGTGGTGCTTATGTGGAGGGCAGAGGAGCTCCATAGTTTGATTTGGATGAGCTGGCCTCTAGGTTTGATTTGGGTGAGATGCCATGGGGGTGGCTCT
>NW_018251092.1:483583-487426 GCF_001263595.1 Phalaenopsis equestris | reverse complement strand
AGGAATGAAAATAAGAACAACATGCTTACAAGAGTTTTTATACCCTAATGATACAAGTATAAAAGTAAAAACAGGAGTAAAATTAATTTAGATCAAATTTTCTAATATTTTCATTTTAATTCAACATGTAGAGATTCAATAGACTTCTAAACAGCGGGTATAAACATAATAACAAACTAACACACTAACTTGACTTCACAATCTCAACATAAAAACAAACTCACAAACATGATAAAAGAAAAATATAGAGTAGCAGTTTCTGAATGTTAATATTTAAGACCAAAGTTAGCAAGATTTTAAACTTTACAAAAGACATAGAATTAAGTTAAGTTCTAAATTAATTAAATCACAAAACTCACAACAGTTACTACCCTAGAATTTTAAAAAAAACTACTAACTAACATAAACATTACAATACAATTAAAAATGCAAGTCTCACACATCATGATATCTAAACAAGTAAACAAACATGTCTCAAGTCCAAAACATGTAAACACACCACATCACATAGTTCAAATCAACACACAGATGCAAATATAGTAAGCCCGGACCACAGTTCATATCATATTACAATCATAAAATAAATCTCTCAGTTATACTCCTCATCCCCTGAATCACCGCTATCCCAAACTTATGCAGGCTCATAATCAGGGTATCAAGGATATGGTGAAAATTGCACTCATTGGTTACCCCTAATGAGGCTTTCCAAAGGTGAGTGAAATTTCTCTTCATAATCACTTTTTCTCCTATTATACCTATCAGTATGCTTGACAGTGACTTTTTCATATACCTAAAAATACAAGAATTTGACACCACTACTAGAAGATTTAAATCCTTGGTAATGGCGCCAAAAACTTGACAGCGACTTTATATATGCTAAAAAATACAAGAATTTGATATTGCTGCTAGAAGATTTAATTCTCCGGCAACGGCGCCAAAAACTTGATGCAATTTTTAATATGCAAGAATTTATGAACCCAGATTTATATATTTATAATGATTCGCCCGGCCGATGGCCCCCGCGAGGCCGCCGATGGAGAGATCGGCGGTTATGTCCAAAGGTACATTGAATGTGGACGATTTTTGGAGGGATGCTCAGGCAACCCTTGGGAAAACTCATCCACATCCTTAAAAGAAGACTTCGACCGAAAATAACAAAGGGGAGGCTCAAGAGTTTGAGGAGTTGGAAGGTTAGAACAGCGTCCAAGAGCCCCAGTAGTGTATAGAGAGTCTAGTTGTGAAGAATTCTTCGAGAGATTGTAAGAGCATTGTAAGAGTGGAGGGAAAGTGAGAGATTTCTTCCTCCTTGCCACTTTGAAGAGGAATTTTGTGTGATGTAAAAAAAGGAAGAGATTTAGAGAAACCTCGAGGAGTTTTCTTGGGGAGGAATTAGAGATAAGTGTTATTTACTTGTTGTGGTTTGTATGACTTTGCTTTTATATATGAATTCTGAGTTTTGTTGTGTCTTCCCCATGAGTTCTGAGTAGTTTTCTCTGTCTTTCTCCTTGTCTTGAGATTTTTGAAATGGTGACATGAATTGGTTGAGCCATGAAAATGTTAAAGATGTTGTGATGATCTTTTCACTTCGATCTTAATTTACTTTCAATCTGGCTAATTGATTTGTTAAAATATGTTGAGTTTTACAACTAAAGTGAAGATTACATCCAAGATTCAGGGAGGTCAAAGCCCTTGGATGTTAGGTGCAAATAATTATGGAAATAATATTATCGGGTGTAGAATTGGAGATTTTAGAGTGACAGACTAAAATCCACAATTCGGTCCTATCATTTAGGTCTTGAAGTGTAGATGTTCCGAAGTGAGAGCCGGTATACTCCCAACCTAGCCGCAGATTTAGTAAACAAGCATAGGATTAGTCAATGTTCTTCATGCCTGAACCAAATGGCAAAGAATAAGTACGCTCATATTTAGCACAATACAGTTTGAACTGATTCACTTTATCCATTCACTATAATTTCTTGACAATAAGAATGATGCTTTCTTATATATTGAATATCACATTAAAAACTTTATTAATATAATTAGTTATTTAAGAGTTATTAAAATTACATATTTATTTCAATTGCCTATTAATGACAGATAAGCAATTTGAATTATATTCTTGTGATTAAGTATTGATTTTCTAAAATCATAGTTTGTAATTCTAATATTACTCTCGTGGGATCGATATCTAGGAATCCATTAGAGCTCTATATTATTTGAGCAATACGTATACTTGCGTTGATAAATATGGCTTTACCATTATTGAATGTTTTATATATACATCTTTATTGAATTTATAACCGTTGTTAAGTTTTTGGTGTTGTTGCTGAGGAACTAAATCTTTTAGCAGCAGTATTAAATACTTGTATTTTTAAGCATATATAAAGTTGTTGTCAAGTTTTTGGCACCGTTGCCAGGGAGTAAACAAGAATCATAATTAGAGTTACGGACAAATTAGGACTATTAGAAAATTTTGACTAGAATTGCAACTTATTTTCATATTTAGTTAATTGTATTCTGTGTACTGATTTCAAATTGTATGCGTAAATTTGGACCTGAAAATCTTATACCCTACGATTAGGAATTAGAATGCACTGTTAGAAAAATTAGAAGACTGAGAAGAGAACCTAGAAATTCTGACACAATGGAAAACAACGTGAATAATCAAGGAATAGAAAATGAACACCAACCTAGACCCCTACGAGATTATGCAAATCCTACAGCAGATGAAATCCACTTATCTATCCAAAATTTTGATGTAGCTGCTAATTCATTTGAGCATAAACCTGCTATTATCCAAATAATATAAAATAATCAATTTGGAGGTACACCAAATGAAGATCCTAATTTACACCTCGCTAGTTTTTTACAACTATGTGCTACCTTTAAATTTGACAGAGTTTCAAACTATGTTGTTAAACTTAGACTTTTTCCTTTTTCACTTAGGGATAAGGCTAAGATGTGGTTAAATTCATTAGCACCATGATCTATTAAAACTTGGGGAGAACTTTCATAAAAATTTCTATCCAAATATTTATCTCCATCCAAAACTACCAAACTTAGAAATGACATAACATCATTTTGTCAGATTGATGGAGAGTCAATATATGAAGCTTGTGAGAGATTTAAAGATCTTCTTAGGAAGTGCCCTCATCATTCGTTACCAGATTGGTTGGTAATTCAAACTTTTTTATAATGGATTAGTGGGATCACTTAGATCGATTATAGATGCTGCGGTCGGTAGTTCTTTAATGTCAAAACCTTTTGATGAGACTTATTCATTAATAGAAAAATGGCTACCAATAATTTTTAATGGCCCAATGAAAGGGTAAATCCTCAAAGAGTAGCTAGTATCCATGATTCTGATGCAATATCTATGTTAGCTTCGTAGATTGCTGCAATATCAAAGAAATTAGATCATTATGGAATGCATTATCCTCCAACACCTACTATAATGGAAGAGAATTCATCTGGGCAATTTGTGGATGTTCAACCTTCGTATGAGAGTTTAAATTCTATCAATAGACCCAACAATCCTTATTCGAACTATTATAACCCAGGTTGGAAGAATCATCCAAATTTTAATTGGAATAACAATTCTGCTACAAATCAACAATGGGCAAACAACCCAGTGAACCCATTAGAAAATCCATCCAACCAAGGAAATGTTAATTAGAGACCTTCTTATCCTTTAGGATTTAACAGTAACACTCAAATTAAGGAAAAGAAGTTGTCTATGGAAGAGATGATATTAAACTTAGGTTAAAAGTTGCAGAATCAAGAAAAATCAATTACAAATTCAAGGAAATCAATTACAAAATCAAGGAAGTGCTATTAAGAATA
>NW_018251092.1:461003-482765 GCF_001263595.1 Phalaenopsis equestris | reverse complement strand
TATTGAATGAGCATTTTAAAGAACATTTTGAAGAGAAAGAACAATTTGAAGATAGTGATGAAGTTATTTTGGACGAAATAGAAAATGAAGAATTAGATTATGTTCAAGAAAGATTTGAGATGCTAGATATTACATAAAATGTTGATAAGAATCTAGTTCCGTCAATTATAAAACCACCTGAACTTAAGTTAAAAATATTGCTTAACCACTTGAAGTATGTGTTTCTAGGAAACTCATATACATTACCTATTATTATATTTTTGGAATTAAAATTAAATGATTTGCAAGAGCAAAGAATTTTAGATACATTAAAAAGATATAAGAAAGCTTTTGGTTTATTAAGAGCTGATATTAAGGGAATCAGTCCTTTGATCTATATGCACAGAATTATACTAGACGAATAATATAAACCAAGAGTTGATCCACAAAGGAGATTAAACCCAATGATGGAATAAATAGTTAAGAAGGAGATTTTAAAATGATTTGACACTGGAATTATATATCCTATTTCAGATAGTGCTTGGGTAAGTCCAATTCATTGTGTTCCTAAGAAAGGAGGAGTGACTGTTGAAACAAAAGAGAATAATGAATTAATACCTATCATACAAGTTACTGGTGGCGTATTTGCATTGATTATAGAAAATTAAACCTGGAGGCTAACATCTCACATCAAAACAAAAAATAATAGACCAAACTAGAGGGCTTTAGTCTGTCACTCTAAAGTCCTCTAATTTTACACCCATTAAAGATTATTTCCCTCTTTATTTGCACTCAACTATATGGACTACATTCTCATCCATACAATCTCATGTGATTCTACCACAGTTGGTTGAGACAACACCATCCCGGATCTTACATATTCTCACAATAGATTTTAACATGCAAGTTGATCAAGTTTACATGTAAATGAAGAATAAAGTAAAATTATCACAATATATTCTCACTCTACTCAATTCTATGTCCTACACATGCATACTAATTCATTACAAGAGGGAAGAGTAAAGAAAACTACTCACTACACATGGAGAAACAACAAGAACTTTTCATTGAACAAGACTTTAAAACTATAAAAAAAAGTACTAGATTCAAATAAAAATACAATAAAAATACTTATCATAGATGGAAATCAAACTCTCGTTGTATAGCAAAATCAATCTCCTTACAATCCTCTCCAAGAACAAAGTGAAAAGAAAAGAAGAAATTCTCACACTCTCTCTTTCTCTCTCACCTTGTCGCCCCACATGGGGCTCACGCCCAAGCCTTCTTCTTCTTCCCCAAGTATTCTTCTCCTCTTCTAATTAGTTCCAAAGTCCAAGAGTTACTTTAAATACATTTCCAAGCCTTTTTTTTTATAATTTTCCAAGAGATGCTTAAGTGTCTCTTCATAAATGTCCAGATTCAATGAATCTTCTAAATGGTGCCTGAAGTGCCTCTTAAAAACTTCGTATAACCACCCCAAATTCTTCTAGAAAGTCCCTTTAATCATTTCCAATGAACTCCCTAGAAGATGCACAAAGCACTGCTTCAAAAATCGTCCAAATCTTACGTATATTCTAGAAGATATGTTGAAAATCGTCTTTGGCGCCTAAGCACTATTTTTGGGCGCTTAAGCGCCCCCCTCTTTGTCTGGTGGCACCTAAGAGCCATATTTGGGTGCTTAAGTGTCGGGCACATGCACTTAAGTGCCCAATTTTGGTCTTCATGGCTCCAGTGTGCCCCGATTTGACCTGATTTGCTCCGGTTTGCTCCGTTTTGGTCTATTTTTGTTCCTTTTGCTCCAATCTCTAAATTCTTCAATTTTATGTACCTACAACCAAAAACACAAGAAAATGTATCTTTAAATTGCAATATCATTATAAAATAAAGCATGAAAAATAGTACAGTTTTAGGCGTATCAGCAACGTGCCCCTCAACAAACGACAAAAGGTCTCAAATGGGTGTCTAAACTATCGGATGGCTACGGACAGGCGGTAGGCTACCCCGAGTCATGCAGGTGAACACATTATTTTTGTAACATCAAAAATTGATGCCAACAGTAGCTAGTAGACTTACGTGATAAGAATTTTTCATGGTTACTTAATGAAACACATCTAATGTTTTCTTTAAGAAAAATGTTAAGTATGACTAGGATGGTTAGTTCTACTAGAATTGCTTTGAAATATTGGAAGTTAGTGAAAATAATTTAGATCGCCAATTTAAAAATATTTAGGATTTCTTAAGGGAAAAATGAAGGGAGTTAAGAAAAAAATGAAGTTTTTAAACATTAAGAATAATTTACCTTAGTGTCACTTAAACACTTTATTTGACTTAGATAAAGAGGTTGAATAGTTTTAGAAACCTATAGGAGTAACTATTATATTCTCATGGATCTCTACTATGCCATGAGATTATTTGAGGGCAAGTAGTGATATAATTTTAGGAGTATTGGCATGAGTCAATTTTACATAATTTTACCTATATGTTACAATTCATTTTACCTACTATTTCACCTCATTTTTCATTATTTTATGCTTGTGGAAGGTTCTTTATACTATATTGTTGGTTATATGTATTCAATATGCAAACCAGAGTCAAAACATGCGAAATAGTATTGTTTGACATATTCATGCCTGGTTTGGGCATGACCATGCCAATTTCGGGCGTGACCACTCCAGCTTCTGGCGTGATCACACTGTTAAAGCACATTTTGGAAGGTATTTTAAGCCTATTTTGGCTAGATCTTTAAAAGGGAAAGCTAGGACACTATTAGAAGCTCTCATTTTGAAGGAGAGAACTATAGAAAACTAGAAATTGGAAAGAGAGAGTTTTGGAGAGTTTCCTTCTAATGTTTCTCTTCCTCTCTTGGGATTGAGTTCCTAAGGGCTTTTACTTCTAATTTCTTTGTATTTTTTACATATTTTGAGAGGATTCTTGTATGAGAGAGTAGCATGCTATTGTAGAACAGGGAACAAATTGTGTTGTAAGCTTTTACATTTCTGTTTTACTTGCAAAAATGATTTTGATGAAATATTTTTCTAGTGTTCTTTCTAACATATGTAGCTAACTTTCCTTTCTTGTCTCTGTAATTTAAGATATGTGGTTTTTATGGTTTTCTCAGAAGAATTTTTTCTTGTATCATTTTCCTAAGGAATCGAGACTTTTTTTGTTGTGTTAACCATAGGGTTTCATTTACTCCTACTCCGACCAAATAGGATGTTAACATAATTCATGATCTACCACTCCTGCTCATTGCAAAGAGGAACAAAATGGTTAACCATAAAATCCAGATAATAATAGACATATTTTA
Organism: Phalaenopsis equestris; assembly: GCF_001263595.1. Classification (NCBI taxonomy): domain Eukaryota; kingdom Viridiplantae; phylum Streptophyta; class Magnoliopsida; order Asparagales; family Orchidaceae; genus Phalaenopsis; species Phalaenopsis equestris. The sequence continues at coordinate 479,479 of NW_018251092.1, read as the reverse complement.
TCCGGGTTTTGCAACCTAGACAGGAAATCAGAACAAATCTGCAGGATACCATCGGGATTGAGGAAGCTTCAACTTCATAGATGTTCTAGCCTTCTTTTGATCTAAACATAGACATAAAAAGGATTTTTTATCTTTATTGATAGCTATCACATAGGGGAAAGTCTAAGAGAGTTACAAACCACCACAATGCCTAAATTATAGGGTGCAAGCCTCATGTACCTACAAAAATAGTAAGATTTCTCTACCACTATTTTCTATATTTCCTCACTTTATTATCTTTTGTTTTTACTTTTGAGTAAGATTTTAGAAAATCACCTCTTAATTTTTAACATGGTAAACTAAGTTTAGAAGTATAGTAAATTAGAGTTTCATCCATCAGAATAATTCTTAACACTTCTCTCATGAGATCGATATGCGGTACTCTTTAGTTGTATTATTACTTAACATGTACACTTGTATGATTTAGCCAACTTTTTTCATTGCAACTCTTTGTGTCATGAATAATTCTTTGTGCTTAATCTCTTATAAGAGAATTCAACCACTAGAAAATTTATGGGAGGAAAAGGTAGAGTTTGCAAGAGAATTTACACATAATAATTACTTAATTTTCCTTACACAAAGCAACATTATGAATAATTAAGGTTTAGTAGATTACACCTACACAAGCAACTTATGCTCAAATGAAAGTATTCTCTTAAGAGGATTGTGACTTTGTTACTTCTAATATAAATTAGCTTGAAGTAAATTGGTTGCCCACTTGGACCAAAATTAAGCTTTAACATATATTAATTTTGTTTTAGTTTCCACTGGAGTTTGAAGAGTTGTGGAAAGAATTTTTAGTAGAATTTGAAAGGTTGTTGAATTATGCAGTGAGGTGTTTGGAGTGAAATGAAGGACTATTAGGTTGTAGATCTATTAAATTCTCTATATCTTCAGCCTCACTTATAGTCTTAACATGGTTAAATAATCAAGTCACTGAGTTAATTATAATCCATACTTTCAATTTGTCTGGATTTATGGACTCAAATGTCTAAGGTGCAACCATAATGTGGTCAAGGATCAATTATAGCCAATTTGTTGGTAAATTTTGATTAAACAAATTTTCTTATCACATTTATGTCTTTAATTTGTATTATACTATGTTGAACTCTAGTAATTAGTTTTTGGTTGACTCAAGTCCCTATAAGAATTATTTAATATTTTAGGTGGAATTAAGGGACTAATAGAATATTTTATTTTGCTCACTGCTCTACATCATATACCACCACAAACCATAATGCCTTATTTACTCTCACATAATGTCACGGTTGTCCTCCAATTATAATATGAAATGCCCAATGAGAGTTGATTGCCTCAAAATTTATAGAAGATGAACTAAAATAATGACAAACAACTAATAGTCAAGTTGGGAGATTCCCTCTACATTTAAGAAGAGCAACAAGCACATTCAATCCTTGGGAAGGAGAAATCAAAAAAAGGATGAAATATAGTACAACTCCCACAACTAAGAGTATATCTCCTAACCTAACAAAACAATCCTCAAGAAAACTAACACGACAAAAAGAAATTGCACCTTTGAAAATTTTGAATTAGCATGGAAAGGGTCATACATGGTCAAGGATTGAATTAGAAAAGTAAAATACCATCTTCAAACCCAAACATATAGTGAAATACCAAGAACTTGGAGTGTTGATAATCCTAAAATCTTCTAACCTTAAGTCTATTAAATGTGCCACATATAAACCTTATTTCTATTCCATTCTCATTTTATGCATATCAATGTCTCAATCTAGTTGTTAAATGAAATTATATATAGTAATGCTAAGTACAATCTCTTGGTCAACTAATAATGATGGGCATGATAATTTGGGAAGTCATTCACAACAAGTGATATAAGTAAATAAAAAATAATTGAAGTTAGATGCTCATCAGTGTAATAATGTCACTTATAAAGGTCTCATTAAAGTAATTAATAAGGCCCAACTACCTGCCTCGGGCGAAGCCCAAGTACCAGCAAGGATGCAAAAAATTACCTTCTTGGTGTGAGTTGGATGGCCCTAAGGGATGATCCTATAGGTAAATCCATAGTTCCACCATAATGAATAGAAGGAGAGCAAAGTGCCCCTTAAGGTAGATGTAAATTTGACACTCAATAAAAGATGAGCATACCTAAAACCAGTCGAACAACAATAACAGGAATTAGGCATATCCCATAAGAAACTGCCAACAATGATAAACACAAAATCACACATGTAAAAACATATATAGTATTCACTCTATAAAATTACAAAGTGGTAATAAGACCATGAAGTTTTATTGGTATGGCTCAACCGTTCCATTGAAATAATAGATTGAGGTAATACTAACAACCACTCACTTAGAATTTAATTACTTTACACAAAAATTTCATTCATAATTTTAAGAAAGAATATCATGAAAACATCTAGAATAATTAAACTAACATTTTAGTGCCACATGTCATACAATTAAACCCTATAAGAGAACAAATCTAATATATAGTAACACTAAAGGGAATACTACGAAATACAACACATGCAACCATCCCCAAAACCTATAGGCTATGCATTGGGCATGGACAACGTAGTTGCTCTCATGCATATTAAAGAGTAATATCATCAAGCACTTTTTTCTAACCAAACGACTTTATCGAGCAAATTAAAATTAGTTTTATTAAATTATTTATTTTCTAACCAAATAAATCTTATCAAAAAAATTAATGATTAGTATGATTGAGGACCTGAGCTACTTCTTTTTTATTTAAATGAGTTTTACCTAGCTTATAAATAAGTTACTTATTGATCTTACAAAAACAAATGAGCCTCTAAATGAACAGGCTACTAAATATCTAAAATAAACATTCAAATGCGTAAATAAATGGTCAATAAAATGAATAAGAATTTATCTTGTTTTATGAATTATCAATTAAAAATTGTATTTAGTTTAATGAGTTTTTAATTAAGCTTTAATTGAATTTTATTCACAAGCTTAAAAGTAATTAAGCTCTTACCGATCTTATTCACAAGCACTTGATTAAGCTTTAATTGAGCTAATTCACGAGTTTGTTCATGAACCTATATGAAAGTGTTCTTAGAGCTTTTTAATGAGCTTGTTTGCTAGCTTTAAATAATATTCATGTGAACATAATTTTTTTGAATAAGGAGTTATTCAAGTTTATTTATTTAGTTATTCGATTAATAAATAAAATGTACAATGAACTTTTATCGAGCCAGGCTACGGGTAGCTCATCAAACTCATAGTTCATTTACAACCCATATTTGGAAAGAAAGTAATAACATGACATTGGGTAACAATTTCTTTAGCATATCCACTATCATTTTAATTTCTAAAACTAGAATTTCAATTGCTAGTAAAATGTGGTGCTGAAAGTAGAAAAAAAAGAACATGTTATTATATTCCTTTTCTGTAAATTGGTTTATTGGAAGTTCATCAATTGGAGCCCACAATATTTTGTAAAACTTCCCACTGGTTCTTCCACGTACGTTGCAATCAAGAGTGAGATTGGAAGCTCTTAATATATTGAAGGAAACTCATCTATCCATCTTTGATTTTAATGTGCCGAGCATGCTAGTCTAGTATTGGATGGCCTTTCTACTTTCTCGCCTGTTAGGTATGGCTAATATACCAGATAAGGGACAGATGCTAGAGCGGAGCAGAGCAAGCGAGTGAATCGGAGTTCACGAGCAGGGCGGAGCGGATGCATTTGTCCAATCGGGGGAGTTTCGTTAATGTGGGTTGGGGTGCGGGGGCAACGCCCTTACAGTACGGTATATAAGTAATTTTGTAATTATATATTATACGTCAGAGTTATATATATATATATATATATGATGTATTGTAATACTTAGAGTATTCTGTACTCTTTTTCTTAATTGAAAGAAAGTTGTCACTCTTTTCTCCCGAGAACGTAAACATCTTTGTCAAACCCCATTAAATCTCTGTATTTTCTTTCGAATTTGTGTCCATTTTTGCATTTCTTTGCCCTGAAATTCTCAACATCCCCCTATGTCTATCATCACTCTCAAAGTGGGATTTTAATCTACGTTTCTATAAAGAAAAACAAAAACAGTGAAACTGATCCCATTTATGTGACACATGCAAGACTTGCTGACATCCACTTTCTCCGATTAGAGAAACTTTTGTTTACATATCAAGGCTTTTATTTCTTTTTATTTCTTACATAAATTGCATTCTCCAAAGCATAATTGATCAAGGACAATAGTTAATTATAGTCTCTGTAAAGTGTGGAGACATAAAGCAACGCTCATCAATTCATCATCATTCCCATGCAGCTACACAACAAAAGAAAAAGATTCTTACAAGTTACAAAGCATTCTTCTCCAGCTCCCAAATTGTAGAACTAAAAAAATTTATGTCCCAACTCGCCAACCTACTCTATAATATTGTACTCATTTTCATGCATGCAGTTCTCTCTCTCTAAGAAGCTGTCTTTCTCTCTCTCTAAAATGTTACTCATTTTCATGCATGCAGTTCTCTCTCTAAACAGCTGTTTTTCTCTCTCCCTCTCTAAAAAGTGAAAGCCATGGAGACTCGTGCCCACAGGCTATTGTTCATTAAGGAGCTTGCCAGCCTATATAGTTGGTCAAACACCTCATCAAACCTTCAATTATTGAGTTCAAAAGTCATTCTACTTTTCCACCACCTTTTCTCTTTTCCTCCTCTTGGTACCTCTTTTTACCTGCCTCAACTCACACTAAAAAAAGTGGCTCGTGAAACTATGTTGGTGCTAACCACTTAATTATCTATCTCACTTACCTTCATAAATAGGGGTATAAACGTCGTGTTTGACTCATTTATATTTTGAGCTCAAAAAGTATGTTCGTATTCGACTAATTTGCTTAGCAAACTGAAGTTGTTCACGAACAAAGAATCGTTATTTGAGAGCCCTGATCACGTAGCCATAAGATGTTAAGGGTTAAGACAAGATTTAAAAATTATTGCTTTTATTAAAACATCATTTAAATCTAATTTAATAATATTTATTCAATTTTCTTAATTAATACTTTGTAGCCTTGTAGTTAATTAGTTTTTTTTAAAATATTAGTCATCAATATATATATAATTGAAGAGTAGTATTTTGAGCCAAAATAAGTCAAACACAAATGAACAAGTCTTTATTCATTTATACTCGTTAAGAAGCCCGTGTTCAGCTCGTTCGCTATGTTAACGAGCTTAACACGCGCTGTTCACAAATAACGAGCCATTTTAACAGCCCTAACTGTACAAGTGTGTAAAATAATGTAAAATAGGAGAAATTATTACGTACAGAATCTGCATGTACGAACAGCCAATCTGGGAAGAGCACATCATCACAAATACACATACACATGATGAGGTGCTCCCCTCTGAGTGGATGTACTCGTAAACAACAGTATCAGTTGATACAGTGGGAGTTATCTATTCTTTCAAGTTTCAATGAAGCGAGCAAAGGACATATAGACAAGAAGTACTACCTATATGTAAATCTGTCGCCTCGTAGATCGAATGGATGTTTCCTAACTGTATATGTAGAACTTATTTTTTATTTTAAGTAAATTTAATTTTTGAGCAATAAATAATGATGAACCTCATACATTATGTTCATATTTTTATTTTATTTTATTTTTATTTATTGTAAATTCTGTTCTCATATTTAAAATTTTCACAATCGGAATAATTTTAAGTAACAAATTAATGGCCTAGAACTAATAGAGAAATAGAAAGCAAGATCCATAGTCTATAGCATATAAGAACCAAGATGAAATCCAGCCCAATCACAAATAGTGTTAGAAAATAAAGATAAATATACATCTGAATAGTTCCAGATTCGTCTCTTGATGGAGAAAATATTATGCCCGGAGTCTGGACGCAAGTAGTGTGCAGACAACGGACGCAATACTTCAGTGTTCGTTGTCCGGACGCTACTTCTGTCTGGACTCCGGACGCGATATTTTTTCCTCATGATGAGAGGTTCATCACCAGATGAATAGAGGCAGGACATTCCTTGAATCAATATCATATTGAAAATAAAATGTGGCTTTTAATTAATTTCAATTTGGTGTGAGTTGTAACCAAAAAAATAGATTCAAGATATTTCCTTTTTTTCAATTTTGAACTATCCGAGTGTTTAAACATTCATGTATATTAGATAATTGTGAAGTGACCCAAATGCTGAGCCTTTATATAATATGCATTTTCCGCTACCTCATCCAATTGTTTCCCACATCCAATTTTTTCATTTAATATTTGGTCTCTTTTTTTTTTTTTTTTTGCTTGTTTTGGAATAAACATCTTTATTTTTAAAAAGGATGTTTTTTTTTTTTTTTTTTTTTTTTTTGTTTCGGGTACTTCTCTTAAGGTCTGTTTGGGGTGGTTGCAGCTTTTTAAAAAGTTGTTGAAAGTTGTAGAGAAAATAACTTTTTAGAAAGCTGCAGTGAAAATTATAAATAAGTTTATTATTTCCAAAAATATCAGAGAACAATATTTTAACATATCAGATTGAAAAAAACCGCTTACATCAACAAAATTTTCTAGAAAATAGCAAGAAAGCAATTCCTAACATGGAGCTGATGTGACTGTCTGAAATGCAAAGCAGATATAATCACTACAGGAAAACCAACTATGCTCGATGGAAAAACCGACTGCTTTGTGTGCATCGAAAATATGGCGTCAATTGTTGATGGATTAACAACAGCAGATTAAGCAGTTAATCTCTGGCAGCATAACTACTGCATAAGCCATCACTTGTGCTTAGAATTTTTTTTTTTGACTGCTTGTTTAGAGTTACCGACGGTGTATAGCGTCGATTAAACTCTAAATAAAAATTGACGGACAAATTTGGTTGGCAATTAACAAAGTCATTTATTTAGGTTATGAACCGATGAGTATTTGATTATAACTGACAGCTTTCCGCATCGGTTATGATGTTATTTTAACCGGATGTCAAAAATAATATTAAAACTTTCATGAACCCTCCTTGGTGATACAATCGCCATTAGAGCTAGCTGGAAAGACAATGACAGGATCGCGACTTATAGAGACCAACAAAACTCTCATCTTTCTCCACTCCTCTCCTACCAGAAACCATTGAGAAAGGCAAGTTTGTTCTTGTCATTCTTCTTCTTCGCTCATCCCGAATTTATTAAGGGGCTGGCTTGTAACGGATTTAGAGTTGGATTTAAATTAGATTTTACCTAAATCCTGTCAGACGGTCAATTTGGACAAGGTAAAGTGGTAGATTTAAAAAATACAGTTTTCACAAATTTTGACTGTAAATCCCATTTAAGTTTTAGTAAATCCAGATTTAAGGAATTTAATAAACCATAATAACTTAAGAAATGAATTCAAGTATATATTCATCTCAAAAATATTTGTTTTGAATTTTGTGTTTATTTATGCATTTCTTATCAAAGATGGATGCACCCAATTGTATTAATAATTTTGCTATTAATTTTACAATAAAATATTTCCTTATGTAGATTATTTTATACAAGTTTAGTTGTGCCCATTTGTGACCTTTAACATCGACAGGTTTGACATTGAAGATGCTACACCCTCCAATAGGCCTCTCCTATTGAGATTTGGTCTTTATTTTACTATTAGAGGTCAATAATTCATGTTTAGTATTACTTAGGTGTTTTCTTTTTGCAAAAAGAAAAAAATCATAGGGGCTTTGTAGGAATTCTAGATCCCAATGAAAACGAATGATATTGGCCTTAAAAAAATATAATAATGCACTTTTTTTTTCAACATTTTAGACAATACTTTAAATAAATTGCTTTAGATCACTTGGAACAAAGTATAAGGCATTTATGTTTGTCTAATCTTGTCTGATACTTGTTTTGCAATTTGCCTCCAAGTGTAAAGCCACTCATCCACCTACGCATTCTCATCTTAGAAATACTTAGTTTTATGCTTCTTCGACTACTATCGCTAAAATATTATCACCCCGCTGACTTGATTATCAAAATCATCGTACACTAATCTTTATAAGAAAATACACATCATCAATATTGATTGCACTACATGATGTGTTGATTACTGTTATGTTGTAGGTTATCTATGGATATTCGCGCAGTAGGTTGTGGATGTATAATCAATTTTATTCAGATAGAAAAGAAAGCATTGCGGATTTTGAATGGTGTCGAGGCCTTTGTGGCAGTTGTATATGTATAACCAATTTATCTATCTGAGGATAGGTTTAAGTATCCATGTTTGAAACATGGAAATCGAGCACAATTAATGCCTAATGAAGTGAGATATGATTTATACTGTCTAGGTTTTATGCCTGATTACTCTATTTGGACTTCACATGAGAAGGTTGAACCTACAATATTCAGCTCTACTCCTTCGACAAGCAATGTTCCTCCACCTAGATTTGATTCAAGTAGAATTTAAAAAGTGATCTTTGATGAGACAAGAAAACATTACCAAGTCAAGTGCATTAGGGAAAGGCATTAAATCCAGAGACTCAAGCATTTAATGATTAACTCAATGTTGTTTAAAGTCTAAAGTATAAAGGTTGCACATCTCATTCTAAGTTATATGTACCTCTTAAAATATTAAAAATTAAAATAGCGTTTAAATGTCTCGAGAGTGTTTCAATCACTTTGCAAGATTACTGAAAGAGACAACTCCACTTGAAAATTTAGCCCTAAAGATTTATACAGTATGAAAATTATGGTCTCCAAGTTAGGGCTTAAACCAAAGAAGATTAATTGATATGTAAATGGACGTATGCTATATTAAAAGACTAGCATGGCAGAGACTCAGTGCATATTTTGTAATTCTCCTAGATTCAAAGCTTAGAATAGAAAAATTAAGAGACAGAAAGAATGTCCATTCAAGCGATTTTCTTATCAACCACTTATTTCACGTCTTTAGAGACTATGCATTTCTATGCATACTGCTCCACATATGACGTATCATCATAGCAGATCAGGGAAAATCAACTCAATGAGTCATCTAGCATATGGCGAGGCGTGAAAATATTTTGATCGCTACTATCCTGAGTTTACTGTGTAGGTACATAATGTGTGACTTATCTTACGCTTCGATGGCTTCACACTATACATTCAGACTGCATCGCTCTACTCTTATTTGTTACAATATAAACTGGCAAATAATCGATGGCTACCACTTCGGTTACGATACTGACGGACATATGCATAACCTACGGATCTTACTGCATCAAAAAAACAATGCTACACTTAACCAACAGTTTTTTTCGTCGGTTATTTCAGATAGTTTGCTTGTCAGGAATCAAAACCAACAACAACCAATAGCTACCATGTACTTATTGAGTTATTCAAAAGCAATGATCAAAATTTGCCAGAAAACCGCCTGTAAAAAATATTTACTTAGTAAGGGGGTTAAGTTAGGCTAAAAGTTAAAGTATTTTCTTCTTAATAAAACTGTTACTCTTGATTTTTTAATAAAAAAAATGAAATATTTACTTTAATTTGTTGATCCTTCTTCAAAAGGAAGAAGCTTTTAAAATCATCTCCGTTGTATGTTTGAGGGATGGTGTGGGTCCTTAACTTACACACCAAAGATGACCCTTTGATCAATGATAAATGGGTCGGTCCAGGTCTAGATGTGTTTTTTGACCAACTGTCTGTGTGCGGCTAGGTTAGTGTTCTTGAATACAAGGTCTCTGGGCATGAAGGTTTTTTATTAGACATGCTTATTATAGCAACTCGTGGTGCCCCTTTTTACATTTTCCTATCAGAGGGTGGAGTTGGTTCAAATTTCTTCAGCCAAGACTAGTGCAAGTGTTGCTCCCTCATCATTTGACTCCTACCAGTCAGATAGTTCCTCACTGAAAGCTGAAGTCGTTACCACATGTTGGCTATGGTGGTTGTACTCCACTGGTAGCATACCCTCCATCCCATGTGGCAACATAAACGACATTTATCTTGTATTGGTTGATTGTTTTGTTTTGGTCGACTAGAGGATGGATAGTAGGGCATCAGCTCACTTCCCCCTTGCGCCTTCAACCTTCTTTTTTAGGAAGTTCAAGATTATCATTTTGGCGGCTTCTGCTTGACCGTTAGTCTTGGGTGTTGTGATGACATGAAATTCAAGCTGGTCCCTTGACTTTGGCAGTATTCCTTCACTCCCTCATCTGCAAATAAAGTTTCATTGCCTATAATGAGGTTGAGCAGCAATCCATACCTGTAAATAAGGTCTATCCAGATGAAGTTCCGAACAACCTCCACTATTATGTGGGTGAGTGGCTTTGCCTCAATCCACTTAGATAAGTAATCTACCACAACTAGGAGGATCTTGCTTTGGCCCTTAGATGGTGGGATAGCTCAAGGATATCAATCTACTAGACGGTTAAAGGTAAAGGTCAGATGATCAACTGTTATATGTGGGCCAGTTGGTTATAATGGTGCATACTTTTGGCATTGCTTGAAGCTATTTAAGAATTATTTTACATCTTTTAGGAGTTTTGAAAAGAAGTGGTCTTGCCATTGAATTCTATGTGCTAGAGCTTTCCCTCTAAAGTGAATCTCACACTTTCATAAATGTATCTCCCACAAGAGATCTTCTATTTCATTCTCTCTAATGCACCTCAGTTAAAGAGAAATAGTCTATTCCCGAAAAAATTCCCCTTCAATCTGTAAGTATTAGGCATCCTTCCTCTTGACCTCCTCAGATCATTGACCTCCTCAACTATTTTGCCAGTCTTCTAAAAATTGATGTTAAGGATCAATCTAGCTTCTTACTACTTCGATATCTACCTCCATCGCTTCAAGTTTTTCATTGGTTGTCTGGAATAGTTTCTAAAGTGTTCCCTCCCCAAAGAAGATGCACTTGGAAAGAGATCAGCCACCTAGTTATCCTCCTTATCAATGTGCTCAATCTTGAAATCAATGAATTTCCATATTTTGTCCTTGACTTTTTTGAGGTACTTGTCATTATCTAGTATCTGGCTTCAAATTTCCTATTCACCTGCGACTAAGTGTCTGACACCCATTTCCTGTGCCAGGTGTGACCTCAAACTCAATGATCACTAAATAGTGGAGTTGCTCTCTAGTTGGGTTTGTAGAGCCAACCTAATTCTTGCCCCCATTTGAGAGGAGGCCCCGTCAATGTTCAAGATCCATGTCATTCGTTCAACACTAATTCCTTCGCTCAGCATGCATGGATCTAAAAATTTAGCCAACAAGTGTGATACTACTTGCACTTTGATAGCTGTTTAAGAGACCTAGGTAATGTTGAACTCACTCAGCTTTACCGAGTGACGATAAACTGCAATGGATGGTCGGTAACTACCCGGATGGGATGCATTTGAAAGTATGGTCGAAATCTACAAGCTGACATAATCAAAGCAAATGTTTGTTTCTCCATAATTGGGTAACTGAGTTAGGCGTCATGAAGGACTCTTGCTGCAGTAAACTAATAATTGTATCCCTAACTCCTCACAAAACAGTGCAGAATTGATGGCTTCAGTTCCAACTCCCAAGTACAAATAGAGATCTTTGTTTGGTATTAGAGTTTGTAGCATTGGTGGTAGAGCAATGGAATCCTTCAACTTCGTGAATGCCTGTTCACAGTCGGCCAACCATTCAAACTTCTTCGCTTGCGTGGCCATTTTGAAAATAGGGTAAATTTGTCACCTGTCTTCAGAGATGAACCGGTTAAGTCATGCTCTTTGACTGGTCGACCTTTGGACTACTTTGATATTTTGAGGGGAACGCATGTGCAGTAATGCCTGCACTTTCTCAGAATTAGCTTTGCATCCCACCAGAGTAACGAGATAGCTAAGGAATTTACCTGTTGAGGCTATCAATGTACACAACAGTTCACTTGTGGGTCATTTTTTACCATGCCTGTCTTTTAGTCCATAGGATCTAATCAAGATTTGTGCTAACATATGTCTAGCGTAAACCTATCATCTAATCTTGCAAGCAAGAAAATTTCAAGATTTGTGCTAACATATGTTTAGCATACAACTATCATCTAATCTTGCAAGCAAGAAATTTTCAAGTGAGCTTAGCTCAAAATAAAAAACCAACCTTTCGATTGATTCGTTCTATTTTATCCAATGTTAATACTACTATAAAATTAAACTAAATAGAGAAATTTAAATAAATATCACACCAACACCTAAAATTTGATATTCACATTCATTGCACTAAAATTTGATATTTACATTTATTGCACTGTAGTGCCATAAATCTTTGCATGATAATGTATATTTCACTTTTAAATAAAAATAATAATATTTTTGGTGCAATGCATGTTAATATAAATACTTAGGTGTTAGCTAAGTTAATACATAAGAATTATGTGGCATGTTTGTAAATGCCCTTACTAAAACCTTACAAAAACATTTCTTACTACTAAAAAAGAAAAATCTAAGTTGCCTCCTTATCTTTTGCAGCCTTAGAGGAACAGATTACCTACTAAAACAAGCAATTAAAAATCAACTAAAAAAGAAAAATCTTCTCTTTTAGGCAAATTAAAAATCCATATCCATGCACAAATAAATGAAGCAGAACATATAAAAAAAGCCTCAATATAATTATAAACCCAAAAATCAAAATAATTAGTGATCAAAACCTCACTACATCAGAGTTCTACTCAGGTCAGAAAGTTTTCAAAACACCTATGCTCCTTCACTCTCTATTATTTGCAGTCTCACAAAAACAAAAATGCTGCAATTAGTACAAAACCAAATCTAAAATGGCAAAGCCTCCTCAGTCCTATTGATATGAACAGTCATCAGTATGTCTTCTTCCTCAGCTTCCAACAGCTCAAAAAAACATATATCCCCTACCTTCAGTTGGTTGTCCTGGACGAATGCCTTCCATCCAGAAGAAAACCCAACTGAATGGCTCTGAACAAGACAATGAACAGACCAAGAGCTCTCCTTGTCCTTAACTTGAAGAAGAACTCGCCGGCTTGATCGAGGAAGGTACTGTATGGCAAAAGACATGGGAATGGTCTGCAAAGATGATATGAAATTAAGCAGCTGAAAACATTTATAATGATAATATCAGGGAGAATTAATGGTATCAGAGAATTAATTCTCTTCTCTCCATTTATTCTTCCCCATGTCCTTGATCTCAACAAATGCAATGAAATATGTAATAACATCAATGAAAGGCTGCAATTCACTAACCAGTTGTTATTCACCTTAAAAAATGAGTTACATACAATAAATAGAGAAACCGAAACCATGACAGAATACTTAGCCAATATCAAGGTCAAATTAGATGCAATTGCTGCTGACGGTACAACCTTAGACCCAGAAGATACTACTTTTTTAACACTAACCGGTCTTCTTACATCATATCAAGCATTCAAAACAGTAATTTGCACAAGTATTTAATTCATTAGTCCAGATGACCTCTACTTACTATGTAGCAAGGAAATCAACTTGGCAAATGAAGCTGCACAAGGGAACTCTCTTACTCAGCAACCGGATCACAAACTAACACTCTTCTCCTCCAATGAATGAGGCAAGAGATGTCACTCAATCACCTCCACTTGCCACGGCACATTCAACACTAACATAAGCCAAACAATACAATTTTTATTATTATGTGGAGGCTGATTGTGTTAATCAATTGTTCACTCAAAGACAAAAGTTTTGCCAATCAAACTTGACGGTGAGTTTGTTAGGGTTAAGGGGGGTGTTCCCACTGTATTGGGTTCCCGGTCATTGCCCCCGAAATTTTTTTTGTGCCTAGCTCCTCCGCATAAGACCAATAGCGCTCGAGCACCGAAGACAGCAGCGCCGCAACACCCAATCCACATTTCAAAACCCGAGAGCATGACACTGCAGTATTTGGATGCAGCATCGAAGAATCAATTGGAGCATCGCAATGCCACCAATAATTGATTGAGTCGTTCTCTGATTTAAAGTTTCAGTTTTGCCGATTTGGGAGTATGTGATTTTGATCTCTTGTGTAAAGGAGATAAGAGGAGCATTCTCAAGTGCTTCAAGATTTGGAGATGCTTAAGTGTGATGTAATTTGTACTATCTTCTTCATTTTCTGCAAAATAGATTTCTTTTGTGGTGTGGTGTAGCTCTGTGATTTTTTTCCCATTCTGAGACTTTTCTACCTTAAATCCATGTGTTATTTGTATTTTTTGTAGCTTTTTTGTTTTGTGTGCTTATGTTCAAAGTTCTGTTTCGGATTTCTTGAATCTGTTTCCATGAATTTACTTGCATCTCTCCCAACAATCTTTTGAAGGAATCAATCGATCTACTGTTGCTTCATAGAATGCCAAACGCCTCAAGTTTGGCAACACAGCATCAAAATATCGGTGCACAATGGACCATACTATCTCCTCAAAAAACCTTGATAGCTGCAACTTCAAATCGTCACCTTGACTGGATACTTGATTCCGGAGCATCAACACATCTCACTATTGTTTAAACAAGCTAGATAATCCATAACCATACAAACATAGCAAATAAATCATCACTGGCAATGGTCAAACACTAACCATCACTTCAACTGGGCAAGGTTTACTCTCAATTCCAAATCGTAAGCTACAACTCAAAGCTATTCATAATTCCTACTTTAGCTTACAATTTACATTATTTTCACAAGCTTACCGCTAAGAATAATTGTTATACAATACTCCGCCAAGGACTTGAAGACCCAACAAACTCTTCTTAAATGTAGTCAAAATAGCATCTATCCAATCCAGCCTGCAACTACACATCATCCTCTACGTCATCCATATACTCTCCAACTCCAAAGCTTCCACTCTCTTGTACAAAGGACTCGAAAACCCCAAATCCAAAGCTTCTACTCTCTTGTATAAAAGACTCGATCACCCATCATCACCTACTCAACATGCTTTAGCTAAACTAATTCCAAGTTTATGTACTATAAACTCCTTTCTCTATGTAATTCATGTCAAATGACCAGAAGCCGTTACATAAGTTTGCCTTCTCCAGTTTCTAAAGCAATTCACCCGTACAACTAAGTCATTCTGATGTTTGGAGTCATGCTCCAACTTTGTCAGTTTAAAGTTACAAATATTATATTATTTTCATAGATGACTTCTGTAATTATAGTTGGCTCTTTCCAATAAAGCTCAAATACTTGAAAATTATTCCTAGAATTCAAAGATTGTGTTGAAAATTACTTCAATCATAAAATAAAAACACTTTCAACTAATGGTGTGTTTACAAGTATTATAACAGTTCCCTCCAAGACATTCTAACTCGCTCGAGCGTCACCCATCAACGCAGTTGTCTCGATACTCGAAAAAACGGTGTAGTTGGACGTAAACATCAACATATAATTGAAACAATTCATACTTTTATGATCGATGCTGGTCTATTTCATTTATAGGTAAATACTCTACTCCTTATTGTTTACATCATCAATAGAATGCCCTCATCCATCACACCAACATCTATTTCTATTAATTACTATACAAATCTCCACCATCCTATGATCACCACAAAATCTTTGGTTGTCTCTGCTTCCCAAAGCTCCAACTGTGCTCACTATCTAATCTTCATCCTAAAGCTATAACGAAAGTGCTCATAGCTACGCCACTACTTCCAAAAACTATAAATATTTTAACACACAAAATCATGAAACCGACATCTCCACCTATGTCACCTTTGATGAACAAACCTTTCCATATATCCAGAACACTCCAATTAACAAACCACTTCCCTCACCAAAATCCCTCAACTATTTAGCACCACTACCTATTAGCTCGCTCATCTTCCAATTCTACCCTCATCCTCTACTTCACACGACAGCAACCCAGCCTCTCCATGAAATAATATCCTCCAATCAACTCCTTAATCGAACCATTTTTCTCATACTCCTCATCCACTGCTTATATGACTTAAAACTAGAAAATTAAAGCCAAAACAAATATTTCATTTGTCTGATCAACAAACTCCCACAGTAGCTCCAACATGTTTCTCTACAGCTATCAAATTCCTACATTGGCGCAAGGCTATATCAAAAGAATTTAAAGCACATCAAACTCATGGGACATGGATACTAGTACCTCTAGAAAAAGCTCAGACTGAATTAGGATGCAATTGGACCTACCGAACCAAGTATAACTCAGACAAGTTACAAAGCCCGACTCATTGCAATTTGACCAACCTAACCAAGTGTCGCAAGAATTCTATTGCCTACAATGACAAATTTAGATTCGTAGCCAATTTTTCCACTATCCACATTCTACAAATAGTAAGCATCCAAAGACACTTACAACTCACTCAACCAGACATATCCAATGTTTTTTCCTCCATGTCGCTTGCAAGAGAAGGATTATATGAAAAAACTACATGATTGCTTGTTTGAGAAAGCTATTTATGACCTCAAACAGGCACCTTGCCGGTGGTTTGCATCCTTGACAGAATGCCTACTACAACTTGACTTTAATTTTGAACAGCTTATCATTCCCTTCTCCCCTACAACGAAGAGAAGGGTATCTTGATGATATTTTGTTAATCGAAAGCAACAAATCCATCTCAACCCAATTATATCAACTTCACGATGATTCAAAATCCGAAATCTTTGTAATGTGAACAACTTCTTTGGAATCCAAGGGACTTCCATGAATTGAAAGGTTCACCTAGCTCAATCTCAATATATGCTTACCCATCCTACAATCAGGCATGCTCGATGAAAGGCACGTCTACCATCACATCCGGGCAAGACAACTCCACACTCGGACACTACCATATCATTTTTCAACCCCTTACTCAACCGTCAACTTGTGGGCTCCCTACAATATCTCAGTTCAGCCAGATTTTTCATTTGTTTTCAATTAATGTAATGCCCAAAATTTCAATAAACTTGGTAAAATTCGACAAATTTGAAAAATATCCAAAATTTTATATTTCTCGGAATTCGGTCGAAATAATTTTATTAAATTCTATGCATGAAATCGATCAATTCCATATAAAGCACCATATGTTGTTAATTATGAACGGTTTGAGAGATAAAATTCTAAAGTTATAAGTTTAATTAAATTAATTAAACAATTTTTAAGCCTTAATTAATCCCTAATCCCTAATGCCACGTGAGCACTGTAGCTAATGGACATTCCTTCGCCTTATTTAGTTTGAATAGGGCTCCACAACTTCGCATTTTCCTTCTCCTCTCCTGATTCCTTCCCCTCTCTTCCGGTTTGACTCTCCCTGTTCGGTTTCCAGCAGCAAAAGACACTTGGAGGAGTTTCGTTCGGCTCCCTGTGGCAAGGCCGCGAGCTAGCGGCAAAACAAGCATCCACCTGGGAGCCGCAGAGCACAATCCAAGGCTCAGGGCAATTTCTATAAGTGTGAATCATTCTCTCACGTCATTTTAGGCTTTCATTTCCTTCCTCACCCTTTCGTTTTGACTTTTGCTGCATGTTATGATCCAAATTTTATGAAATCCTATGTTGTTTACTAGCCTCAGGTTGTCATTACGACAAGCTCGAGAACGTTTGGGTACTCGTCATAGGGTTATTTCATCAAGTCAGGTAAAATAATTTTGTATTAATTTAAGAAAAATAATCTTCTATATGTTTTTCATATGATTTCTATTTGATACAAATGCATTTCGAACATCCTGCATGTTGTAAACGAATAAATGCAACTGAAAGAATGAATGCACGTTTACTTTTCTTATGTTACATGTAATGTTATGATCAAACTATACTACATATGACTATACATATGATATGAATTTCTTACGGGAATTCATTCGTTATGCATCTTGTCTATGTCTATGATACATGTAATACTTGATGCACAAGTGATGATTTAAATGTCACGAGCAATGCTATAGATAGACTATTACATAAGTGCTTGTAAATAAACCATGCAGGGATATAATATTCCCAACTCCTGATATTTATACAGGGATGAGATTCTGCAAACCGTTGAGGATTAGGCAATGACAGAACGTTAGAGAACCGTGAGAATCAGAGGGGTTATCGTTAACTGTTATGTTGGGGGAAGTCCAACCTTTATTGATGGTTTATATGACCTTTGGGGCAGGGTAATGACCCATGACAAAAGAACATGGAAATAGTTGAACCATATATCTTAAACAAGTGACATTATTATGATATGACATTGTCGGTCAACTTTTTTTTTGATTGATTAATTATGAAAATATGGTATATGAAAATAATTTTTGAGATTTAATTTAAGTATAAAAGATATATATAGTTTGAGTTTTAAAAGTAGTATGTTTTAATTTTTGAAAAATGAGACCAAGTGGATCTCATTCGTCCAATAGTTTGCATAATCGTGTCTGATACCGCGAATACTACACCCTCCCGAAAGATAAGTGTAGACCTCGGCGATAGACCCAATCCTGCAAACTAAGAGATTTGTGACATCCGTTTGGTCTGCGAATCTTTTATATATGACCGACAAGTTCCCCTATTTAATACAAAGATTAAATAGGGTTTATTTTATCTGGGTTCCAAGTTCC
>NW_018251092.1:450862-455743 GCF_001263595.1 Phalaenopsis equestris | reverse complement strand
CAGTTATATTAGGTAAATATTAACTCCTAATTAAATCTAATTAAGATGAAATTAGGAGGTAAAATTTGAATTTTAAAATTTGAAATTTGAAATAATCCTGGCCTGCGTTCAGCCTGTGTCGAGCTCAAATTGAGCCCGGGCTGAACCCAAACCCGTGCCCCGCTAAAGAAATGTGCATCAATTTCCGTGCAGTTCGCGCGAGTGTGGAACCACAGCAATATGGGTGTCTTTTCTAGCTAAAATCGACGTTCCGGACGCGTCGGACGCGTCGGCGCGGTCCGTTTCGTCATCCGAGGTCGTCCGGACGAGTTCGCCGACGGGCGAGTCAATTTAAGCCAAAATCGTGTGTGGTGCAGTGACTGTGTGAATTACAACATTCGCGAGTAATCGAGTCACAAAGGGCTCACCTAAGGCTGTTTGATCCTATAGGAACTCAATTTCGGGCCCTCTACACGTTGGTCCTTAGCCCTTGCAACTAAAAGTTGAGTGCTTCGAACCACTCATGCGAGTTCTTCACAAAAATGAGTCAAGAAGTGGCTTGAAGTTCTACGGGAGGTGGGCTCCATTGCTAGTCCGCTAGGATGGTCAACAAGGGACTCCTAAGGCTAGATCCTAGGTTCTAAGAGTAGGAGACTAAGACCTCACAAAAATGAGGTCAACAGACATCCATGAAATGATATCGCTACAATAATATACTGTGAACATGCTTATGAAGTTATTTTTTTGTTATACTTATGATTTCATACTTACGACCTACATGTTACATTGCGGTCTCTATTTCTATATCTGCTCTCTTTTCATGTTTTCTGTTATACTAGCATGTTATGATTTGTGTAAACGTGTATAGTTTCATACGAGCATGCACGTTGTTTCTTTTTAATGTATAAAATCTTATGTTTGTCTTGATTATTTCTCTGAGCTTACTGTTGCTCACCCTTCATTGTTGCCTTTCTAGGTAGAGACAACGAGCATTGAGGTGAGTAATCAGGTGTGTCTTTGTATAGCTTTTGTACGAAAGTTTTCTGGAAGCTTGTACATATGTTTTGAGTATGTATTTTTATTATATTGGATTTAACAACCCTTTATAATTTTCATGTTTTGGATTACATGATTTTCATATTTTTGAGTATGTATATGAAATGCAATGTATCACGTATGTTGTGGCGATTCAGTTAAGCAAATTCATCACTTATTGAGCCATGATTATAAAAGTCAGGACGAGTGCAAGTGAGAGTTTATCTGACCAAATTGTCAGCCTCTGCCGCACCATGATTGACCCTACTAGGGGGTTAGTTGCGGTGTGACAGAAAGTGATATCAAAACATGATTATTGGATGAAAAAAATAATGGAAGCGTGTTGGATTTAAAAGTGAGAATGAGATCAAATATTAAGTGATTTATACAGAGCTATAGGTTGATGAATCTGAAGTGGGTAAACTTTACAGCTTAAGATGTCACGTGTGCACGATAAAATTATTATATAATAAATTGCATTTAAGTAATAAATTGTGTCCATACATATAAATATGTTTGGAGAAGAATCAAAAAGTACTGAAGGCCAGTCCTTTAAGACAAGTGCAGAGCATTTAGTTAGCTGAAAATAATTTGAAAAACAATGAAAATCAGAACAAGACAAATGAAGACACCAAAGTTACTGGGTTACAGGGCATAGTGCAGTTAACATCACAATTAGTTGATAAAATGACTGCTATTGAAAGATACTTCACCAGTACAGGGTCCAGATTTGAAACTGAGGCAGAAGTGGAACGACACTTAAAGATATTTCAGTCTTTCAAGCCACTTACATGCAAGGGTGCTAGTGACCCTACCGTCACTGAAGATTGGAAAAATTCTCGATGGTATGAGTTGTCCGGAGAACAGGAGAGTAATGTTAGCTAATTCATGTTAGAAGGTGAAGCAGAAAGATGGTGACAAGTGCAACATAGAGAGAAATTTCAACTAATACCACTTCTACGGTTTCGATAGGAAGAATTTATTTTAAAGTCTTTAAAAATTAATTTATTTCATCATCAATTAAATTAGCACTACAATATATGTTTGCAACTCAAGGGTCCAAAACAGTTATGCAATATGAGGTAGAATTCACTTCTCTTTCCAGATATACACCACACTATGTCAACACCTAAGATGAAAGATTCATATTTCTACGGGGCCTCGGAGATTAGTTGAGGTTGGCATTAGCTGCATTTGAAATCAACTATTTCTTCGTGCTTGTTGAAGGGGTAAGAAGAATTGAAAATGAGCTAAACTTTTTCAGTCAACAGTAGCAACCTCAGGCAGGAAAGTACAAGAATTTAGGAAAAAGAGAACACATTTAAAACAAGAAAATTGAAAAGTGAATCACAATGTAAATAGAAGCAACCTTAGAGAGAAAAGTCAATTTGTGAAAAGTGTGGAAGAAGACATTTTGGACAGTGTTTGATTTGTATTGGAAAATGTTACAAATGTGGACTGTCAGATCACATTCAAATGAATTGTTTACGGAAAAGAAGAAAGACAACAAACCACAGGCAATCCAAAGACAGGGACAGCCCAGAAAATTTTTGGAATGCAATTAACCCAAAAGAACTCAATTTTTAGGAAAGCCTTCAGTGCAAACAAAGGGTAAAACTTTGAAGTGCACAATTGAACAACCTTTAAAAGCCCAAGTTTTTGCAAGTATCCCTCAAGAAGCTAAATAATTTGAAGAAGTGAGTACAGGTACGCTCCTAATTCAAGATCAGTATGTCACTGTTCTATTCCATTCAAGTGCATCACATTCCTTAATTTCTGATGAATTTGCTGCCAGTCAACATGTTGATATTATGCATTTTCTCATGCTCTTTGTGTTATTATGCCCTCATGAAATGGTTTTTATGCCAATAAAAAATGTGTAGTGCATATTTATGTTCATGATAATAAATTGCCAATGGAGTTGATTATCACACCAATTTAGACCTTTGATGTCATTTTGGGGATGGATTGGTTAGTAAATCATTTTTCTATAATTGAATGTTGGAAAAGGCGGGTGAAACTGAAATCGTCTAGTGAAAAATTATTTTATATCCTATGTGATCGAAATGCACAATCTTCCCAGATTAATGCAATGAAAGTTGGGAAGAATTTGTGAAGTGGCGAACTTAAATTTTTGGCAAACTTAGAAGTGTCGAACATAGATGTACAGGAATTGAAAAACATCCCAGTAGTTTCAGAATTTTCTGATGTATTTCCTGAAGAATTGTCAAGGCTACCACCAAAACAAGAAGTTGAATTTAATATTGATGTGCAACCAAAAACGTTTCCAATATTCAAATCTCTGTATAAGATGGCTCCAAAGGAATTACAGAAATTAAAACGTCAGTTGCAGGAACTTATAGATACGGGTTTTATCAGGCCAAGTAATTCATCGTGAAGTAATCCAGTATTGTTCGTTAAGAAAGATGGATCCATGCGGTAAATGTATTTGATTACAAAGACTTTAAAAGCTGACGATAAAAAAAATATATTCTTTGCCTAGGTCGATGATTTATTTTATCAATTAGAATGTGCAACTGTGTTTTCCTAAATTGATCTGAGATTGAAATATCGTCTGGTCAGAGTCAAAGAGACATATATAACTATGACAAATTTTGGGACCGAGTATGGTCATTATGAATTTTTAGTTTTGTCTTTTGATTTAACTGATGCTCCTACAATTTTCATAGACCTGGTGAATTGAATTTTCAAGCAGTATGATGATCAGTTTGTTACCACATTTATTGACGATATTCTGATTTATTCAAGAACTAATGAAGATCATGACAAGCATTTGAGGATGATATTGGGGCTGCAGCAATAGAATCAATTATATATAAAATTTTTAAAATGTGACTTTTGGCCGCGAAGCATTACTTTTTTTAGACACATTATCAGTGGTCAGGAAATTTCAGTAGATCCTCAGAAGGTAAAGACAATTGTGGAATGGTCAACTCCAAAGAATGTTACAGAGGTATGCAATTTCCTTAGTTTGACGGGATATTATAGGAGGTTCATCAAAAGATTTTCACAAATAGTTATGTCGTTATCCAAGCCGATGAGAAAAGATATTCAATTTGAGTGGTCTGCAGAATGCGAGCATAGTTTTCAAGAGTTGAAATATTTGACCACCACACCAGTATTAACTCTTCCATCAGGCACAGAAAGATTCCAGATTTCCAGTGACACATCATTAAGAGGCAAAGATTATATATGATATATCTACAAATAATGCTAATAGGGCTTCAGAGCTTCACATTTTCATTCACTCCCGAATCCTTCTCCTCTCTTCTGATTTGACTCTCGTTGTTCGGTTTCACGCGGCAAAAAGCTGCCTGGAGGAGTTTCGTTCGACCCCCTGTAGCAAGGTCGCGACCTTGCTATAGTGCTAGGAGTGAACAACCGCAAGCTTGCGGCGAACTGAGTAGCCACCTGGGAGCCGCAGAGCACAATCCAAGGTTCCAGGACAATTTTTATAAGTGTGAATCCCTCTCTCATGTTGTTTTAGGCTTTCATTTCCTTCCTCAAACTTTCATTTTGACTTTCGCCTCGTTTTTCATGTAAATATCATTTCCATTTGCCATAGAAGGCGTCGATTGTGTCGCGGAAGCGTCGAAAGTCCTTTGCGAGCTTCCGTAAGGGTTATAGCATGAAATCAACATCGGGGAGGTGTGGTTGGAGGTGATGGAAAGGAAATTAGGCACCGGTTATGTTGATAAGTCGATTTGAGGTATCTATTAGAAATTAATGCATGTTATGAGTCAAATTTTATGAAATCATGTATTGTCTACTAGCCTCAGATTGCCTACACGAGGCGGCGAGTTCGAGACATATATGTGAGCACTCGTCGTAGGTAAGGGGGTCAAC
>NW_018251092.1:449794-450466 GCF_001263595.1 Phalaenopsis equestris | reverse complement strand
GGCTCGTTAACTTATTGAACGAAATTAACGAGCCGAACACGAGCTTCTTAACGAGCCGAACACGAGCTGTTCGCGAACAACGAGCCGTTTTGACAGCCCTAGTCGTAGGGCTACTTCGTCAAGTCAGGTGAAATAATCTTGTGTTAATTTTAAAAAATATATATTTTATTGGTTTTTATATGATTTCTATTTGACAAAGATGCATTTAGAATTTCCTGCAAATTGTAAATAGATACCTACAATTGAAAGAATGAATGTACATTTACATTTTTATGATACATGTAATGTTATGATCAAGTTATGCTAGATATACTATGCATATAACATGAATTTCCTGCAGGTTTTCATTTGTTATGTATCCTGCCTATGCCTATGATACATGTAATGTTTGATGCAAGAATGATGATTTAAAAGTCACAAATAATGCAATAGGTAGGGCTGTCAAAACGGCTCGTTCGTGAACAGTTCATGTTCGTCTCGTTAAGAAGCTCGTGTTCAATTCGTTCACTAAGTTAACGAGCCGAATACAAAATTTTTTTTTTACTCAATATATAAACGAGTCAAACATGAAGAAAGATTTATTCATTCGTGTTGGGCTCATTTTTGCTCGAAATAATTAAACTATACGCGCACACACACACAAATATATATATATATATATATATATATATA
>NW_018251092.1:429570-449780 GCF_001263595.1 Phalaenopsis equestris | reverse complement strand
TATATATATATATATGTCGATGCTTCACCCAGAGAGATCTCCCTCCTTCCACATCCACCGAGAGCAGCAGCTCCAGCAGCAATGTGGATCGGGTTCTTTTCAAACACCTCGTAGAAATGGTCCCTCTCGTTGAATCACTCATGGATAAGAGGGCAAGTTCGTCTTTTGCACGGCGAGCTTCGATTGTGCACACACCAGCTCCTCAGCTGAGAAGGCTGGGTGCAAATTACAAGAGCAAAAAAGTGGCTCAAACTAATTTGATAAAGACAATGAGGGATGCAGAAGGAAGTGTCCAAAATGATATAAATGAGCTTCTTTTCTTACGGGATCAAGTTGCTGAGCTACAGAAAAAGTTAATAGAGAAGGAGGAAGCGTTAAAATCTGCTGAGAGTTTAACTAATCAAGTGAATGAAACTCATGCATCAGTAGGTGAACTGAGACGCCAAGTTGTTGAGAAGGATGCATTGATCAAATCTACCAATGTGCAGTTACAAAATGCTAAGATCAAACTTGCTGACAAACAAGCTGCCTTGGAAAAGATAGAGTGGGAAGCTGAGATGTCAAAGAAAAAATTAGAGGAACTTCAAGTTGATGTTGTCTCTAATGAAGTAGAGATTAGTGCAATGATGACCTTGTTTGAAGCAAAATTGCAAATAGTGACTCTTTTCCATGCCTTGATTGAACCGCTTCCCCATCTCGAGGAAATTAAGGGAATAGACGTGGTGAAGATGGAAGAAGCAAGAATAGGCTACTTGTCAGCTCTTGCTGCTGCAAAAGATGATCCCACTGATGAAACTTTAGCTGCTGCTGCTGTGGCAAAACTCACGCTACAATCTTTAGTCTACTAACTCTTAATGATTATATGTTTTACTGCTTGGCAAAGTCTCAGGGATGAAGCTTTCTGCTAGGATTGAACCAATAGAAGGAGAAAATTCTATAAAAGAGTCGCATTTTTTTATGGATTTTCAAATTTTGTTGTAGTTTGACAATTTGCTATAGCAAAAAGGGTAAATGTGAAATTCAGGCATTTTGCAAGCACTAAATGGTAAATAGCATTATTTAGTGCAGATTGTGCTGTTACCTGCAAATTACCACCAAGAAACCATTCATATGCGTAAAATCATAATAAATGGGAAAGAAAATATGGTATTTAAAATAGAGAAATCACGTAAATTTACATAGTATCACTTTTAACATCACCAAAACTGATCCCATCAGTGCCTTTCTCATGGCATGAGCATCTAGGACTGTCAAAACGACTCATTCACAAACAACTCATGCTCGACTCGTTAAGAAGCTCGAGACTCGATTTGTTCACTAAGTTTACGAGCCGAACACAAACACTTTTTTGTGTTTGATACATGAACGAGCCGAACACGAACAAATATTTTTTCATTCATGTTCGACCTAATTTGGCTCAAAATACTACTCATCAATTATATATATATATATATATTGATGAGTAATCATTTTAAAAAAATTAATTGACTACAAGGCTAAAATGGTTTATAATCAATTAAATTTATTAATTAAAAAATAGAATTAAATAATATTCAATTATATTTAAATATTATTTTAATAAAAATAATAAGATTTAAAGCTTGCCCCAACCCTTAACATTCTACAACTGTGATTAAGATTATCAAAACAAGTCTTTGTTTGTGTTCGGCTCGCTAAGCAAACGAGCCAAACACTAACACATTTTTTATTTTGCTCGAAATATAAATGAACCGAACACGAACAGTGATATTTTTTAATGAGTCGAACACGAGCTGAGACTAGGCTCGTTCGTGTTCAGCTCGTTTACACCCCTAGCTATAAGTACACTATTACTTAAGTGCTTGCAAGTACACTATACAGGGATGCAGTATTCCTGATATTTATATAGGGACAAAACTCTGGAAACTGTTGGAGATTTGACGATGACAGGACGTTAGGGAACCGTGGGTATCGGTGGAGTTATCGATAACTGTTATATTGAAGTAAGCCCAACCTTTATCAATAATTTATATGACCTTTGAGACAAAGTGCTGACCCACGATGAAATGAAATGAAAAAAGTCGAACTCTGTACATTAAACAAGTGACTTATTATGATATAACATCTATGAAATCACATTGCTATGATAATATACTATGAACATGCTTATGAGTATGTTTTTTGTTATACTTATGATTTCATATTTACGACTTACATGTTACACTGCAGTTGTTTTTTCACCTACTCATTTTTCATGCTCTTTTTATGTTAGCAAGTCATGATTTGCGGGTAGAAATGTATAGTTTCACACGAGCATGCACGTTTCATTTTCATATATAAAATCTTATGTTGGCTCAAATTATTTTCTAAGCTCATTTTTACTCATTCTTCATTATTATATTCCAGGTAAGGGCAACGAGTACGGGGGCAAGTAGCCAGGTGCGTCATTGTACAATTTTTGCACGATAGCTTTGGAAGCCTGTACATATGTTTTGAGTGCATATTTTTATTATATTGAGCTTTGTATAATTTCATGCTTTAGATGATATGGTTTTCATGGTTCCAAGTATGTATATGAAAAGCAATGTATCATGTATGTTGCGGCGATCCAGTTAGACTAATTCATTATCCACTGGGTTCTGATTATAAAAGTTAAGACGATTGTTGATTAGAGTTGGTCTGACCAAGTTTTCGGTCTCTGTCGCACCACGATTGACTCTACCAATGACGTTAGTTGGGGTGTGACAATTAACTAGGCAAACAAATGAACCAGCCCCTAAGCTTATAGTCCCACACCTCAAAAGACATACTATGTTATATTTAAGGTACAGTCTCATATGGAGTACCCATCTACAAATCAGATCTCTTTCTACATGCCTGTTTAGACTCAGTTGGACTAGAGACTCACTAATTGAAAGTCTCTAAATGTCCACTGCACTTTCCTAGGCAGGACACTCAACCATTGTCCTAACGAAAAGCAAAGCACCGTCGCTCGATCATCCATTAAAGTGGAATACAAGGCAAAGGCAACCATGACAACCAACCTCATTTGGCTTTGACAATTTCTTCAAATTTTAGGGTACAATGATGTCTTCACTTTAGTGCTTTCCGATAACTTGTTTTCCATACTAGGACCAAAAATATAGAAATAGACCGTCACTTTATACTAGGCTGCTTCAAAACTCATCAGTTGATGATGCATCATGTTCATCTCAAAATCAACTCACAACCACCACTCCCTAATTATCAAACTAAGAAACAAGTTGTTGACCTCCAACAGTCAAGAACTTGGACAGAATGGGGGTGCTAACAACTTGTTATTATTCCCTCACTCCAGTACATGCCATTTGCTTAAAAGAACCCATTCAATCTAGAACCATTAACTCATAACAAACCTTTGCGCTATGTAAAGAGAATGATAGTATTAATAAGGGTGAAGACCCCGCCAACTAAAGCTTGTAATATGTAATATGAGTGTAAAATGTTGGTAGCTATGTATGTTATTTTGTCTATCTTTGGTATTGCCCTAGTGTCCCCTTCTTGATGTCTTGAGGTCTATATATGGGGTCTCATGTATCACTTGTATGTATCAAATTCTCAATTACTAAGCTTTGTTTCGATCTCTACCACACATCTTATGACCGCTTGCTCAAAGACCAGTCATCTTAAACCTATTTAGAAGCTTAATTTAGGACACCATTTTGCCTCACAGTCTGATCCTAGGTGTTATATGCAAGCAGTCAAGCAAATTCAGTAGTGGGATGCTATGGCTGAGGAATTTCATGCCTTTCAATAACAAGGAACTCGGGCATTAGTTCCTCCAGCACCTGATCCATCTATTCTATCGTCTAAATGGACTTACAACACTAAATTCAATGCTAACTCTCAAGTTGCTCAATACAAAGCTAGACTTGTAGCTCAAGGCCACAAACAAGAGTTCGGGATAAATTACTTGGAAATATTAAGTCTAGTTGATAAAATGCCCACCATTAAAATCTTGTTTGCTATAGTTCTTCATAATAATTGGGAGAACTTGCAATTTGATATTTCAAGCGCATTTTTACATGGTAATCTTCAAGGTACCATCTATATGCATCAACCATAAGAATTTCAAGATGCACAAAACCTAAAACATGTCTCACCAAAAAGGCTCTTAATGGTCTCAAGCAAGCTCTGAGACGATGATTTGATACTCTCTTCTTTGTAGAATAGGAATTTACTAAAAGTAAAGTTGGTCCACCTTTATTCATTTTTTCACAAGGATAAAGTACAAATATTTGTTTTGATATCTGTAGATGATATTGTAGATATAGGAGATTGTATAATCGTTATATCTACACTTAGCTTTAACCTTGATTCAAGATTTCAACTCAAGCATTTAAAACTTGTGGCATGTTTCTTTGGTATTTAGGTGAAAAAGATGCAATGGAAATACTTTCTGAGTAAGCAATGGTATGCTCAACAACATCTAAACTTGGATGGCATGCAGAATTGCAAGGCAATTGCTACACCCTTATCCACCAAGGACTAACTTCAGGCTATAGAAACGGAGTTATTTCATAATCCTCATCATTATCTACAACAAATTGGATCTTTCTAGCATTTGACAATTACTAGACCAGATATATCCTTTATCAACATGTGCAAAAACCCACACTTAATCATTTTGAAATCCTTACCCGACTTCTCAGATATATTCAAGGAATACAGAACCATGGCCTTGTCATTCAGTCTGGGGAACAAACTCCGAGGACATTTGTGGAAGCTAATTAGCCGAGTGATAAGAATGATCAAGAATCTACAACTCGGTTTTGCTTTCTTGTTGGACAAAAGTTGATCTCATGACAGTTAAGAAGCAAAATATAGTAGCTAGATCGTATACCGAAGCTAAGTACAGAGCATTGATTGCGGCAATTACTGATGTTCTATAGCCGCGAAGGCTTATACAGGAGTTTGATGTTCAGATCAGACATCATACCATGATATACTGCGATAACATATCAGCAATCCCTTTGGCTAATAATACGGTGTTTCAGGTGAGAACAAAGTACATTAAAATCGATCATCATTTTATAAGAGATCATATCAAATCGAAACATATTCTAATTCATTGTATCAGCTCAAAAGACCAACCAACTGATATATTCACCACGTCACTATCTAGAATCAAGTTTAATCGACTTCCGACCAAGCTAACTATTCAACCTGAGACTATTAGCTTGAAGGGGAGTAATAGGGGTGAAGATCTCGCCAGTTGAAGATTGTAATATGTTATATGACTATAAAATATTGGTAGCTATGTATGTTATTTCTGATAAAGATGCACATGCAACTCAACACACCATTACACTTTACAACTCTCAATCTCAACTGCAAAACTACAGTCTCTAAAATTGATCTCAGTTGTCCAACATGATTCCAGGTGTTTTCCTTATCTTTATATCAGTTTATAATTAATGTACGCTGTTGTAGTTGTATGGAATGAATTCCAGATTATGAATCAACAATCTCCTGGTCTCCTTCTCCTCTTCTTCGATTATGCTTCTTGACTTCTTTGTTTCAATTCTTTCAAGGTGTCAGAGCCACGACAAAATAGCAATAGAAGAATTCTCAACCTCCAGCGTCAATGTCGCTATGACGTCTCTCCAAATAGCAAGTGTTGATATTCCTCCTTCACTGAAATTTTTGATGTCTAACATCAAAACTGTGGTCCCTATTTCCCTCCACGGATAATTATCCTATTTGGAAATCTCATATTCTCAAAATCGCGAAACAGATTTCTAGGGTACTTTGATGGTTCGTTTAAGCAGCCACAATCTAAACATATCATCGAATCAAGTACCCTCATTCCAAATTTTGATTATAATACCTAGATGTTGGTTGACTAGAACCTACCTGCCGAAATATCTTCCACCATCTCCGCCACTATCTTGCCCTATGTTCTCCATCTCGAGAGCAGTTCAAAAATTTGGAGAACGCTGGAAAAAGGGCTGCAAGCCACAAATCAATCCAAAGATATCCAACTGAAGAACGAACTCAGCAGTGTATCAATGAAGAATCAAACAATGAAGCAGTCGCTTACACAAATCAAGACACTAGTCGACAAAATTATCGCAGCCAAAGCCTTGAACGAAACTGAAGAAATTATCCTCTACACCCTCAAGGGGCTTCCACCATCCTACCAAGCCTTTAAAACAGAAATCAGAACTCAAGTACATCCTATTTAACTCGAAGATCTCTACTCCCTTCTCTTCAGCGAAGAGATTAACATTGCCAACAATCACTCCACTACCCAACCCACTGATTCTCAACTGACACTCTACACCAAAAGAGGAAAGGGTGAATACCCATACCACAACGACAAAAACAGTACTAACACTTTCGGGTACAAGGGTGCTACGGACTTCACAACCAAACAATTAGCTCCTCAACAACCTAAAGCAAATGGATCGATCTACTATCAAATCAGCAACAAACCCGACCACATAGCTCTCAAATGCTGGCACCGACTCAATGCTAACAATCAACTAACTGGGCCTCCACCTTCTACAGCTCTCATCACATCTTCCACAACCAATTCGGATTAGTACTTGGACAATGCTGCTAAAAGCCATTTAACCACATCACTAAATCAACTTCAACCAAATCAAGGTCTTGATAAAATTCACCTGGGGAATGGTGAAATGATTCTCATACAACACTCCGAACATGATCTATTACCAACTCCTTCTCGAAAGCTAATTCTCACTAAACTTCTTCACACCCCTCAAATTTCCCACAACTTAATTTTTGTTTCTCAACTCACTGTTGATAATAATTGCCTTATATTCTTTGATGATGTTGGTTACCAAATCAAGGACCGGATAACACAGCAAACTCTTCTTCAAGACCCTTACCGTAATGGGTTGTATCCAATTCCAACAACTCGCAAAGCCCTCCTCTCTACCACAAACCGTGACATCCCTTGGCATCAACATTTGAGACATGCCAATCACCAAACTCTTGCAACCATAGCTAAACAACAACCTCATCTTCCAATTACTAGCTCTTTTTCTTTTTATGAGCCTTGTAATACAACAAAAGTCATCCTCTACCTTTTTCTTTAGCTCAAATTACTCAATGTGATCCCATAGAACTAATACATTCCCATGTTTAGGGACCATCTCCCACATTATCTTTCAAGGTTATAGATACTACGTGTTATTTGTTGACGGCTCTACTTATTTTTCCTGGCTTTATCCTATGTATCACAAGTCCGAAGTTCTATCACATTTCATAAAATTCAAATAGCGTGTCAGACTTCAATTCAACAACCTAATAAAACTTTAACTAACGGTGGTGGCGAATACAAGAATTTTCTATTCAATAGTTTTATACTATCTCATGGTATTATTCATCAAAAAACATGTCCCTATACACTAGAACAGAACGGGACAGCTAAAAGAAAATACAGACAGCTACTTGAGACATGTCGTGCTTAGGGCTGTCAAAACAGCTCATGTTCGGCTCGTTAAGATGCTCGTGTTTGGCTCTCTAAGTTAATGAGCTGAGCCAAGCACGAACAACATGAACAAATATTTGCCCGTTCGTGTTCGGCTCATTTTGACTCGAAATATTATTAATCAATTATATGTGTGTGTGTGTGTGTGTGTGTGTGTGTGTGTTTGTGTGTGTGTGTGTGTGTGTGTGTGTGTGTGTGTGTGTGTGTGTGTGTGTGTGTGTGTGTGTGTGTGTGTGTGTGTGTTTTTAATGAGTAGTATTTTTAAAAAATTTAATTGACTACAACTATTTGTTCGTGAACAGCTCGTGTTCGGCTCATTAAGCAAACGAGCCGAACACTAACACACTTTTTGAGCTCGAAATATAAATGAGCCGAACACGAGCGAGGTGTTCGGCTCGTTTACACCCCCAGTCGTGCTCTCCTAGCTCACTCCAAACCTTCCCCCCTTCATTTCCACTTGAAACAACGATTTTAGCACTTTACCTCATTAATCGCCTACCTTCAAAAACCACCTTACAACTTTCACCATATCAACTGCTACATGGAAAACCCCAGATTACAGCCACCTACGAACGTTTAGATGTGTCGATTTTCCCTAGATTCCATCATGTCAACGCAAAAAACTACAACCAAGAGTCGTCCCTTACATTTTTCTCTAATATTCTAAAAATACAAAGGGCTAAAATGCCTTGATCCTACCACCTTGAATATACAAGATCTGCACCTTCCAAGTTCTCCCCAGCCAAAACTACAATGGGTGTCGGTGTCTTCGCCGCTTAGACATTTTCAGGGTGAGCGACGGCCCAAGTCTCCTCCTTGGCCGCAGGAGCAGCAACTGTTGTCTCCCTCACAGCCTTGGGAGCATCGGAGGCCTCCCAGTCCTCTTCGGTCATTTCACCAAAGGCAACCAACTAAAGCACCCTGTTAGCAATTGTCAACTCAAAGTATTGATGAATCAAGAGTCGATGCCCCTCGATTTTGTTAGTTTCCAACCATACCCTGGTCAACGCTTTTCTCTTTGCTTTTGTCAGGGCTTCGCCAAAAAAGGATAATTTGGATGAACCACCCCTGCGAGGAGGAACCCAAGTAGAATCGGAACTTCCAATCCTTTACTTTATTCTCCAGCCCCAATAGCTGGAACTTGCCAACTGACAAAAACGACATGAACCCTTCCAGAGCAACTCAGAACGGAAATAAATGCTAAAGAGGTCAATGGACCATGGGATTCCCTATGAGTGATACAAAACGACGAAGGTCATGATGGTTTCGATGGAGTTGGGCTTAATTTGGGCGGGGATAACACCATAGTTGGCAAAGATGGAACGCAGCTCGGAACAAAGGAGCAGTTGAAGACCAAATCAAAATTGATCTTTATAGAAGAGGAGATCGGCATCGCATAGAGAGGTAGCTTGATCAGCCTCACAGTGATCAAGAGAATGATTGTAGGATTAAATACACAGGTCAGCTACATCAGATCGACTTCACCCTAGGTTATCCATGATCAACAGTTCTGGGCGACCGACCCGAAATCTTGGGGAGGATAGCAAGGAGGCATCGAGCAGAGCACAAAAATAGAGAATTTCAAGAGCGAAAGAAATGGAAATTGGGCAAAATAAGCATGATCTCACCAAACCTGCACACACACGCGCGCATACACACACATAATATATAGATATATATATTAAGGAAACAAAGAAATTCCAACTGTCGTACAGGAGTTAAAACATAATTCAATAGCAGTTTCCAAAATTAGTTGATAGTGGAGTCACATCAACACAGAAAATGAGACAAAAATGATTTTATGTCGAAAAAGACACAAGTTACAATAATTGTCAAAAATTTATCCAAAAGAAAATACTTTACAAGGGGATCAATCGCGACTTCGATCGAGATATGCCTCAGATTAAGTAACCTCTTAAACAAGAATTTCACTCCATACCTAAACTGACCCAGGTGATCTGACTCAGCTTGGGCATGGATCATCAGGGATCTCTCCCGAATGTCTGATTACTCCTAGCGAAGAGTCGCCACCTCTTCCATCCTCCACCTTCTCCACATGAGCTGACAACTAGCACAATTCCTTGCCCCATTGGATTTTTTGCGACCGAATAAAGGAACTCTTAATTTTGTTCAGATGACAGCAAGCAACCCAGGGGACGTCTTGAGTCGGTTAGCTACATCCCTACGTCCTTCAAGAGGGACGTCGTAGCAATCAACTCCATCATCCTTGCTCGAGAGTCTGTCGCCTTCGTCTGGCGACTGGTCTGTTGTCACTAACGCCTAGTCTGCTATCACTAACTCCCCGGTCAGTTTCTTACCTACGTCGGTCGGCACCGAAATGTCATCCAAGATTTTAAAGCCGGGTCATTTGCACCAATAAACATTGTAAAATAAAAAGGATTTTAGAAAAAAAAATTCAAATCCCTCAAACAAGGTCGAAGCCCCTCTTACTAAGAAGAGGAATCCACTCAAATATCATAATCGACGTGGCCCCTCAGCATCAGGCACCAGTAAACACGGTGTTAGGTCACTAAAAGCCATTTGAGTGATCAGGTCAACCAGAGGGACTTGTGCCACAGCAAAAGGTTGAGCAATTAGATCAATGATTGGGTCAGTCAGCTGAACATTCCTCTGATTATTGATCTAGGAAAAAATTAGATGACTCCGCCTGATCCAGCAATATGAGTGCAATTGTCATCTTCTTCAAAACAACTTCTTCCTCTCATTTTCCAAATAGCCCCGCCCTTTCGGTGTCTCAAAAGAAAAATGAAACAGGTCTTTGTTGAAGACATCACCACGAGTTTTCAATGGGTTATCCTTTGCAATGCTCAACCTTGAAAGATAGTCGATTCAACTGAGAGAAGATGCAGAGCAAATAATGAATGGGAATGAGTCTCATCTCGCCCCATTTATAAAAATCAAAGAAAAGAAAATCAAGGGGTTCAATTATTAAATCATTAATTAAAAATTGAATGCGATCAATTTTTGTAATACATTTTCTTATACTTATTGCAGCGTCTCTTTTAAGAAGTAAAGAATCAGAAAGTTAAAATACGTACATTAAAAATGTGCAAGCACTGATCTTAAAGATATCCAACGGTACAAAAGAAAGGGGTACAACAAAGGCTGAAGATCATAGGACCCACTTGACTCATCGAGCAAAGTCATATGAGTCAAGCCAGCGAGACCAAACAGACTGAACAATTAGGCAGACAAGACGACCGGAGGATCCGAGCACAAACCATTGGGCTAGCACAAGAACAAAAGAGCATCTAAGTCATCCACTACAGGAAAGTCGACTCGATGCAATAGCCTACCCTCCAGTAGAACATAATCAAAATAAGAATTAATTCGACAACATCTCCAACCACCCCATGGACACCCCAGAAGCTCCTCATCAGTGATGAAGGATCGACAACCAAGTCATATCAACTAGTCAACTCATGCCAACCAAACTGATCTCATCGACCCGAAGCCAACTGAACTTAGTCGGCTGAGCCAAAAAAGTAGTCAAACAACAAATCTATAAATGTAAAATACCCAGAAACCACTAGTACGAACCCCTTTTAAAAAGGAGGTAAAAATGTAATATTATCATTGTACTCTCTCATCTATAAGTAGATGAATCGATTTAAGAATAGGACGATTGATTATTGTTTATTTTATCAGTATCTCACCTTATTTAATGTTCATTCTCTCTCTATCTCTCCTTATTTCCGCTCAAATCAAGTCAACATTTACATTTTTTAACTTGGAATTTAAACTTCTTGCATTTAATTTGCTCTTGAGGAGATATGAAGGAGATTACATTGGCTAGTTGGGAGTGATTTTTTTTTTTTGTTTCAATGTTTAAATTTCTTGCATTTATTAACTTGATTTGAATTTTTCAATTTCATTTGTTCACATTTAGGAGAAATATCTTTAATTTAATGCATTATGCCATTTTGAGACGCAAACCTAAATGATCAATTATTTATATTCAAATATAATCCTTTCTAAACTAAATTTAATGCTATGTAATTCAAATTCAAACATGCAATTATCTAACAAATATATAACTTATTCAAATAAAATAAATAAACAAATCAAGAATCCTAATTTAATTAAAATAATTAAAATAAATCCTTAAATAACCTAAATTAAATTTCCTTTGTTCCACAAATATTTAACAAGATGAATATGTTATATTTTGATAAATGCAACATGCATAATGCACAAGAAAGGGAAACCTTCCCAAAATTTTATACAATCAACTAATATCTAATGCAGAATTTACAAGAAATAGCTGGTTTAATTATGATTCAAACCAATAAAATCAATTTTTAAGTGTATATTATGCAAATTAATTGTTTATATTCCCCATAAAACCTTTTTTTTTAAGGGTAAGTTTTTGTTTAATTTCACGCAAAACACAGCCTCAAAATAAAACAGGCTTTGACCAGACCTAAATAATGGGCTCATTATAGACATAATTAGATCAATTATCATATGATATATCTGAAAGTAGATTTAAAATTTCGTTGCAGCACAGTGCTTGAAGGATAACTGTGTTCTGAATTTGTTTGGTGCAAATCAATCTAGCAGATTCCAGAAAATTGGAGCAAGCCTTTGCTGAGTTTAGGTGCTACCATACTTATAGAAGCAAGAATGTTAAATATCTTTGTTTGATGGAAGCATTACTCAGAAATTAGAAGAACTTCATTAAAAAAAATCAAAATGATCCCCAACTATTTGCACAAAACCAACATGATCCCAAACTATGTAAAAGAACAATTTAGCCTTCAGACTATTCAAATAATAATTAAAATAATCCCCAGACTATTTAAATAGGGGACAAAAATAATCATGTTGGGAGACCATTTTGGTTTCTATTTAAATAGTCTAGGGGAAAATTTTAGGATCATGTTGCGCCCGTGCAAATATTTGAGGACCATTTTGATCATTCTTCCAAAGAACAACCATACATGAAATGTATTCTTACCAAATAAAATCTTTTGCTGGTACTGCTGGGCACCATGATAGATACAAATGAAGGCCTATCTGTTTGAATTGTATCAGCAAACCTGACAACTACATTCTTCTCTACATCCGTAAGACGCGCTTTCTTTGAAATGATGAAATCCATAGGATCACCCTGTTCAGTCAAAGAGACTTCATCGCCACCACTGGTTGTCCCTTCTATAACAGCACTTTCTTGTTCTGAATAATCAAATGATGAAAAAAATAAAACAAGAAAGTCAAAATTACTTTCCTTCAAATTTCACTTAAAAATCCAAAAGAATAATTTACCAAAACCCACCATTTAAGGAGTTCTTTCTCCTCGAACCGGCAAAGTGCTTCTTACGTCTAGGAACGCTTTTTGTATCCTTTCTCTTCCTGAAATGCTTCTCTTTCACATCTTTGTGTGCCCTTGAGGTAATTCTATCCACAGTTAAAGGATTTGGTTGCTCATAATTCATGGAAGAACTTCTATTGCTATGAAGTCTGGGTTTCTTGCCAGAAGCTATAGCACATAATTCTTCCATACGATCCTTTCTCATTGAACAATGAGAAGCAACTTTCTCACAGCCGCTTTGCTCAAACATCAACACAAGAAAGGAAGAACAGCCATCATATTTAAACACCAAAGTGTCATTTTCTAGAATACCATGAGCTGCAACAAAATTCCTCCAGCCACAATTAAGAACAACTCCATCACAAGTCTTCTTCAATTCAACATGCCATTTATCACCACTTAGGACCTTGAGCTCAACAGTTTCAAGAAGTTCACCCTTAAATCGTTCTATAAACTTCTTTGGTAAGACCTGGAGTACGATTAAGCGCGCCAGAAATGAAGTCAGGAGATTAGAACTCACCTCATTGCAAAGTGGAATACAATTATGAATTCTATAACATATAAATGTTCAATACTATGAAAATCATTTGACTTCTCATGTTCTGAAACTATCCTTCATTATGATGCTCGACTTTTCAGTTAAAAAAAATATTTACATACATAATAATTAAAATTATCCTATTTACATATTTAACATCCAAACCTTCATATTTAATAAACTATAATTTTTATTTTGTTAAATTCTGTCCAACATGACCACCTTTCTTACCTCCACTCGCTCCTACTTAAATCTTGAACCTTTGGCTATGAGAAAGAGGTGAAGGATCTAGGTAAAGGACATCACAAGGCATTTGAAGTATGAACTCGAAGAGAAATAAGAAATGACAATGTCACAACAATGTTCTCGGGGACCGATTGTGTGTGATGGAGAAAATAAATTAACGATGATCGCCCATTGTGATGCAAAGTTAATAGTGACGGTGTGGAAGATGATATTTTTTATGTCATTTAAATAATTGAGTATTATTTGAGTAAATATAATATTTTTAGTTTTAAATATGTAAATTGGCTAGTGTTAGGTGTTTAGTATAAGTTGCTTGTAAAAAACTATTTTACGCTTGCACATTAAGAAAAAAAATATTTGATTTGGATGCATGACTTAATTATTAATTAGTTAAGTGTGGATAAGAAGCCCTTTGTTTTCCATCATAAAAAATTAATATAGTGTATCTTATGCACAAGTATAAGCCTTGAAGCATCATAAATGAAGAAAAAGATTCATATATGACTTCCCAGTTTTCTATTTTAGATTTCATATGAATTCAAGAGTTCAACTAGAATGATTTATCATAACAATGTTAACCTACGCATATGAAACATAATGATATGTGAGTCGAGCTCGATCGAAGTTAAATTCAACGATAAATATGAACATGACAGCACAGGAATTAAACCCAAACAAGTCGATCGATATCAAAATCACCCAAATATCAGTCATTCACAAAATATATGTGGTAACGTTCAACGCATTGAAAATATCCAAAATTTAAGCCCATGTTGAGTCCTCATATGAATCTAATATGTGAAATTAGCCTTGGTTACACACATAATTAAAATTTTAAATCATATTTGTTACATGTTCCCATATACCTACATGTTTGCAATTCAACTTGGATTTTACTAGTATCAATCTCAACCCTATCGCTCACTATCATTCTTGTTGTTTCACGAAAGTTGTCCAACATCACATAAGTCCCCCTTGCCACTCCTCTCCCTTGGCACACCACTTCGTGATCTCCTTCATTCTCTGCTCTTCAAGTCCCACACACCCCCAGCCTTCATTCCGCTCCCGCTTATCCTGAACTCCTCAACTCTGCCCGTCTTCTCTTATTCACGCACACCGTAGTCCACAAGCAACCCAAATTCCTTTGACAGTTGGCCGACAAGAGATTGTTTGGACAAAAGAGCACTAGTTTTGAATATCCTTTGATAGTTAGCCGGCAAGAGAACGCTAGTTTGAGAATTTTATGACATCAAGTGTGAGGAGAGGTGAGTAATTGGCAACGGAGGTTATAGCTTGCGAGTTTCAACATGGAGGGAGACATGAAAATAGCACTTTGTGCAGGACAAGCAAGTGGGAGAAAGCAGGGCATCTCCCGGGATTGCGAACTAGTTTGGTGCACAAAAGGAGGAGGGTGGTTGTTCTAGGTTTTAGTAGGGATATGATTTGGTGGGAATTTTTTTATTAATTTAATAATAAAATATTACTCAATAAAGAAATTATTTGTGTATCAAATTTTACTCTTATAGTTTAAATTAGCATTATCACCTTCATGTCATTGCTTTGTAAAGCATGCAATTTCTCAAAGTCCATGCTTGCACTTACGTGTCGTCGACTTATGTGCAGGGCCACAACAATATGAGTATCATTGTTCAGTAATTTTGATGTTTAGATGATTGGCAAACTCTGTTTTGCGATCAAAACTTGTTTAGCAACTTCAACGACCTTCAAAATGGTCGGTTCTAAATCAGGTGTCACACTGATAGTTCATCTTTTTCATCATATTTTGTCGTTTTGTTTATGGAAAGTCTCTCATGATGTAATTTTGATGCTTAAAATGCATTAGCGACATCCATTTTACAAACAAAGATTGTTTGAGCAGCCTCGACAATACTCAAAGTGAATTAGCCTTTATTTGTGTATCATCGTATTCATTTTTTAGCAATTTTTACATATTTAATTTCATCGCCCAGCTACGTAGGTGTGAAGGTCAATGCTATTCTTTAATTGCCATTATATTAAAGCATTAATTTTGTTATTCTCTTATTTATTTTATTTATTAAAACAAATAATTCTAGAATATTTTACGACCAACTTAGTCCAGTGGTTGAGTGTCTTTCTCAAACCACAAAGCCTTGAATTTAAGGTTGAGCACATACGGGTATGCGCATGAGTTCCAAAAAAAAAAATTTTGAATGAAAGATCACAAAAATCATATAAACTTTGCACTTAAAACAGCAAGAATACTTTAATATGACTTTTAAAAAAAAGACAAATGCACTTACAATAATGTTAAATACTTGAATTTATATTTTTTTGGATATTTAAGACAATTTATTGTCGATGTAGCACTATAAGAAGAATGAATACAAAAACAAAATTGATAGAATTTAGTGTGAAGCAACCAAAAGTTTGCTTACAAATTTTGAGAAGAATTATTTTGAGAATTAGAGAAGTGAGAAAGAAGGGAAGAGGAAGCAAGGTTTAAAAGTGAATGGGAATAAAAATGAAAGAAAGAAGAATGGTTTAATAATCAGAGTATGCATTCAAAAAGTTACAAAAGCAATAACCTTAGCAGCCAATGGTAATATACCATCATAAGCTTTTGCAAGTTGAAAAAGTGATCAAAAGTTGTCTTTTGGTCAAAACATTTGCGTATTGGAAGAGGTTCAAAAAAAGATTACTAGATTTAGTAGAGACTAATACCACATAGACACCTACATGGCAATAGTCACCGACTAAATCTGTGATTGGTGTATCTCATAGTTACAAACCTATAAGACTTGTCCTTATTTAAATTTTTTGGTGCAAATATTTTCATCCTTATATATTATTATGAATTTATTTTCTAATCATCTGCGATCATGAATTTTCAACAATTACTAAATTTATTTATCCATCTTTACAACACATTTATCTTATAATATAATTTTGGCAATACTCAATTTGCATGCTTGTCTGATAGTTGTCTTACATTTAGATCCAACTATCAAATTGTTTTTATTACTATTGTTAAGATTCTTTTCAATTAGTATAAATTGTATAGTCTTATTAGTGAGAACAAATTTGCTTCTCACCTTCTAGCCATACAATTTCATTCCTACTAATCAAACCTCCAACAATGGGTTTTCAAACCATTATTTCACTCTTTAGAATTTAGACAACACATATCTTAGCACTCATTTTGATTGCACTAAACTGACATGTCTTCTTCACTATCCTACACAATCCAAACAGCATAAACTTCCTCTTATTATTGCTTGTCAGATTTTTTCTTTAATGGAAATAATTTGGTGTCACCTCTGGGAATTGCTTGAATTTCACTTTTAATAGGACAATTTACTACTTCCAATCATATCTCCGTTCAATGTTATTTTCATGATTAAGAATATACAATCATGCATATCTAGATTTTGCATTCTACTTACTCTTGCTCCTTTAATAGGTTTTATACTTCAATTAGTTTTGCACCTAAATAAATTATTGTTTCACCAAGTCAAACTTTAACATGTGTCAAACAGAGTAGCTAAAGAAGCTAGTCAAATTTAAAATAATACAACTTTTCAACACTTTTGGCACTAGCTCTCGCCCGAGCGACATAAGGAACCAAAAAATAAATTAATAAATAGAAAAAAAACTTATTTCAATCATGAGTGATGCTTTGGGAATATATAAAATAATGAGCATCACACTGAAAAAGTTAGAAAAAAATTAAATTTTCATGCTACATTCGTCTCTATATTTGAAAATCTTGCTAAAAATTATCATTGACAAAATAACCAATACGTATGCTAAAAAGAAACTAGACAATTAAACAATATAAATTTGTAGCACGCGAAACCTAAAGACATTACAATCTTCATCACCTTTATTACATCTTCATTATCATCCAAGTTCTCTTATACAACATCGGATCTATAGCTCTTTATTCCCTCATTTATTTCATCAAACTCAATCAACATATTGTTCAATGTTATTAATGTAGGCATTCTAGCAATGAGATTAGATCTAACTTGTTCTCCAATACATATTCATATTTTTCAAACTCTTGATGCTCTTTCCCGTACAGCATGGCTGCTCGTTAAGACACTCACCTAACAACTCTTTAGCATTGGTGTGCATTTGAGAAGTGTATGAGAAACTATGATCTCAACTCGCTTAACTTAATCTCCTCGATAAGCCCCCCCAACTTGACCATAATAGCAATAAGGTAAACAGCATACATCAAGCTACTCTGCTTTATTGCAGAAATACAGCAACTATTACTATCCACGTCAAAATTCTAATCTTCTTAATTTGTTTACAACTTTGAAATTACCAGTTCCGCTGAACAAAAATTGATAATCACAATAATGATAATTGAATTTTTTTTTCTCTTCATGAAAAGAAACTCAAACTATTAAGGCTTGTTTGGGATGAATTTTATTTTCCATTTATTTTAATAACATGTCATGTAATTTTAGAGTTTAGAAAAAACTTGAATTATGGAGGTCAACTTTAGAGTCTAAAGTCTTTCGTTTGAGTAGATCTAAAACTGAGTACATGGAATGTAATTTTAGTAGTAGTAAATCTAGTTGTGGGATTGTAATAATAGGTGAACGTTTTAGATAACTCAAGTCTATTAGGTGAATAAAAGTACCGATTAGACTTAAAGAAAAATTTTATAAGATGGTGGTGAGACTTGCAATGCTTTATGGCACAGAATGCTGGCCTATAAAGGGAAACATAAAACTAAGTTAAGTGTTGTTGAGATGATAATGCTTAGGTGGATGAGTGGCTTTTTACGCTTAGAGACAAAATGTGAAATGAATATATCCATGGCAAGGCTGGTGTAGCTCTTGTGGTAGAAAAGATTAGAGAGAGCCGTCTTAAATCCTTTGGTCAAATTAAATGTCGACAATTTAATGATCCAGTTAAGAGAGTAGATGATTTAGATTCAACTTATATTAAGAAAGATGAAGGTAAACTTAAGCAGACTTGGGCATGTTATACAAAAATGATCTTAAATTATGAGAATTAAATGAAAAAATATGGCATTTAATAGGACCCAATGGAAACAAAAAGATTCATGTAGCTGACCTCACTTAGTCGGGATAAAATCTTGTTATTGTTGTATTTTGAAAACATGTTTGTTGCATTTTTTACTTGCTTTCCTTTTTTGAAAAAAAAAATTCTTGTTTTTAAAAACATTTAAAACATATAAATGTTATTTTGAATATTATAAAAAAAAACTAAAAAAATTATAACATATCAAATATGTTTTATTTCCAAGTTAAAACATAATAAAAAATTGAATAAAAATAAAAAATAAAAAACCAAAACCAAATTGATTTTGGTTTTTTATTTTTATTTTTATTTTGTTTTGTTTATGTTTTTACTTGAAATAAAATATATTTGATATGTTATAACTTATTTAGCTATTTTTTAAACTATGCAAAATAACCTTTACATGATTTGAATATTTTTAAAAACAAAATAATTTGTTTTTAAAAATTAAAAAGAAAAAAAAAAGTAAAAATGCATTAAACAAACATGTCTTCAAATCAAAACATCAAGTCTTTATCCCACTAAGTGGGGTTAGCTACATGATTTTTTTTTTCCATTGTGTCCTATTAAATAACACTGTCGTTGTCGGTCCCTATCCCGGATGCGAAAAGTGGAGAGTTGTGTTAGGTAGTCGACAGCCAGCATAAAACTTGTCGAAAAAATCATGACATGAATCCTTTTGATCTTTGTGTAAATGCTAAGGCGTTCCCTGGAAGCGACGCGCTGTATAGCCTGAATACAGTAAAAAAGTGTGCAAGGGCCGCTACACCGACACTCGGGTGTAGTGTTAAAAAAGCAAAAGTTCCCACATTACGGGCGAATGTGGGTAAAGAAGTTAGTCCATGAAACTAATGAAACTAATATTATGATAGGATCTTGGAATATAGGTACTCTCAATGGTAAATTAATAGAATTAGTTGATATTATGATTCATAGAAAAATTAATGTCTTATGTATTCAAGAAAATAAGTGGGTTGAAGAAAAGCTAAGGAGATTGATAATTTAGGTTTTAAACTTTGGTATTCTCGTAAGAGTCGCACTAGAAATGGTGTAGGTGTAATTATGTATAAGAGTTTGAAAGATAATGTTGTAAAAATTAATAGAGTTGGAGATAGAATTATAGTCCTTAAGATTATCATTGATACTAAGATTTTTAATATTATAAGTGCTTATGCTCCTCAAGCAAGTTTAGATACAGGGTCTAAAGATAAATTTTGGAATGACTTAGAAGACTTAATACAAATGAAACTTCTTGAAGAAAGAATTTTTATTGGAAGAGATTTAAATGAACATGTCTGTAGAGTGGTAGAAGACTTCACAAATACTCATGGTGGCTACAGTTTTAGAGTAACTAATGAAGAAGGTAGAGCTATTTTAGATTTTGCTTTAGCGTATGATTTTGTTATTACTAATATTTTATTCAAGAAAAGAGATAAGCATCTTATTACTTATAAGAATGAATTTAATAAAACACAAATTGATTATTTTCTTATGAGAAGAAAAGATCGTCGAGATTGTAATGATTGTAAAGTCATTCCAAGTGAAAATTTAAATACCCAACATCGTTT
>NW_018251092.1:421314-428342 GCF_001263595.1 Phalaenopsis equestris | reverse complement strand
CCTGTGACGGACAAAATTAGAGAAAGTCGTCTTAGATGGTTTGGTCACATTAAACGTCGATCATCTGATGATCCGATTAGGAGAGTAGATGTTTTAGATTCGACTTGTGTTAAGAAAGGCAGAGGTAGACCAAGGAAGACTTGGGCTTATTGTGTTAAAAATGATCTTAATTTACTAGAAATAAATGAAAATATGACACTAAATAGGACGCAGTGGAGAAAAAAGATTCATGTAGCCGACCCCACGTAGTGGGATTAAGGCTTTGTTGTTGTTGTTGTTGTTGTTGTCCTATTAAATGCCATATTTTTTTCATTTAATTCTAATGAATTAAGATTATTTTTGTACAACATGCCCAAGTCTACTTAAGTTTACCTCTATCCTTCTTAATATAAGTCGAATCTAAAACATCTA
The DNA here is from genome assembly GCF_001263595.1 of Phalaenopsis equestris. Taxonomy (NCBI): domain Eukaryota; kingdom Viridiplantae; phylum Streptophyta; class Magnoliopsida; order Asparagales; family Orchidaceae; genus Phalaenopsis; species Phalaenopsis equestris. The sequence goes on along the minus strand of NW_018251092.1, from coordinate 427,931 downwards.
TTATCTTAACTGGATCATTAAACAATCGACATTTAATTTGATCAAAGGATTTAAGACGACTCTCTCTAATCTTTTCTACCACTAGAGCTACACCAGCCCTACAATGGATATATTCGTTTCACATTTTATCTCAAGTGTAAAAACGCTCATTCACCTAAGCATTATCATCTCAACAACAATTAACTTAGTTTTATGATTCTCTTTTATGGGCCAACATTCTGTGTCATAAAGCATTGCAGGTCTCACCAGCATCTTATAAAATTTTTCTTTAAGTTTAATCCGTACTTTTATTTCACATAAGAGACTCGAACTATCTAAAACATTCACCCACTGTTACAACCGCAGCACTAGATTTACTACTACTAAAATTACATTTCATTTACTCAGTTTTAGATCTACTCAAACAAAAGTTTTAGACTCTAAAGCTGACCTCCATAATTCAAGTTTTTTCTGAATTCTAAAATTACATGACATGTTTTTAAAATAAATGGAAAAAAAGTGATCTCATACAAGCCTTAATAGTTTGAGTTTCTTTTCATGAAAAGAGAAATATTCTATTATCAATTTTGTGATTCTTAATTTTTGTTGCAAACCAGTTGAAAGTCGTTAGCAAATTAAGAAGATTAGAACTTTGATGCGGATAGGAATAGTTGTTGTATTTCTGCAAAAAACATTAGTAGCTTGATGTATGTTGTTACTTTAATGCTATTATGGTCAAGTTAGGGGGGCTTATTGAGGTGATCAAATTAAGCGAGTTGAGACCATAGTTTCTCATACACTTCTCAAATGCACACCAATGCTAAATAGTTGCTTAGGTGAGCGTTTTAACGAGAAGCCATGCTGTGAGAGAAAGAGCATAAAGAGTTTGAAAAATATGAAAATGTATTAGAGAACAAAATAGATCTAATCTCATTGCTAGAATGACTACATTAATAACCTTGAGCAATAAGTGGATGAGTTTGATGAAATAAATGAGAGGATAAATAGCTATAGATCCGATGTTTGTATAAGAGAACCTGGATGATAATGAAGATGGGATAAAGGTGATAAAGATTGTAATGTTTTTAGGTTATGTGTGCTATAAATTTAAATGATTTAATTGTTTAGCTTCTTTCTAGCATACGTTTTAGGTATTTTGTTTAGGATAATTATTAGCAAGGTTTTCAAATATGCAGACGAATGTACCATGAAAATTTATTATTTTTTCTAACTCTTCCCATGTGATTCTTATTATTTTATGTATCTCCCAAAGCATCACTCATAATTGAAATAAGTTTATTTAATATATTATCAACTTATTTTTTGGTTTCTTACGTCGCTCGGGTGAGAACTAGTGCCAAAAGTATTGGGAAGTTGTATTATCTTAAGTTTGACTAGCATCTTTAACTACTCTATTTTGCAGATGTTAAAGTTTGACTAGGTGAAACAATAATTTATTTAGGTGTAATACTAGTTGAAGTATAAACACGATTAAAGAAACAAGAGTAAGTAGAATGCAATACTAGATATCCATGATTAGATATTTTTAGTCATGAAAATAATATTGAACGGATATATGATTGAAAGTGGTAAATAGTCTCATTAAAAGTGAAATTAAAGCAGTTCTCAGGGGTGACAACAAATAATTTCCATTAAAGAAAAAAACTGATAAGCAATAATAAGAGGAAGCCTATCCTCTTTGGATTGTGTAGGATAGTGAGGAAGGCATGCTAGTTTAGTGCAATCAAAATGAGCATCTAAGATATGTGTCGTCTAAATACTAAAGAGTGAAATAATAGTTTGAAACTCATGGTTGAGGGTGATTAGTAGGATTGAATTGTATAGCTAGAACATGAGAGCCAAATTTGTTCTCACTAATAAGACTATATAATTTATACTAATTTAAAATAATATTAACAATAGTAATAAAAGTAATTTGATAGTTGAATCTAAATATAAGACACGTAATAGGCAAGCATGCAAATTGAGTGTTGCCAAGATGATAATATAAGATAAATGTGTTGTAAAGTTAGATAAAATGACTTAGTAATTGTTGAAAATTCATAATTGGAGATGATTAGAAAATAAAATCATAATAATATTTAAGGATAAAAATATTTACACCAAAAAATTTAAATAAGGACAAGTCTTGTAGGTTTGTAACTATGAGATACACCAATCACATATTTAAGGTTAGTTTGGGGCGGCGGTGCGACATCACACCATAATTTTGTCTGTTTGGGTAAACTACGTTTTAACAATTTTTTCAAAAATCTACATCTGAAATCTGCTTTTTTTCACTGGTCTTGGGTAGGTGCGGTGACAACTTTCTAGCTGTCATCTTACTTTTTCAAAAAAAAAAAATTTTTGAATATCTGATTATTTTTCAATAGCTTCACAACTAGTTTTTAAAAAGTTGCAATTGCCCCAAACAGACCTTTAGTGTGTGATTATTGCCATGTAGGTGTCTATTTGGTATTAGTCTCCTAAATCTAGTGATCTTTTTTTGGACCTCTTCGAATATACAAATGTTTAGACAAAAAGACAACATTTGATCACTTTTTCAACTTTCAAAAGCTTATGATGGTATATTACCATTGGCTGCTAAGGTTGTGCTTTTGTAACTTTTTAAATGCATTATCTGGTTATTAAACAATTCTTCTTTGTCTCATTTTTATCCCCATTCGCTTTTAAACCTTGTTTTCTCTTCCCTTTATTCTCACTTCTCTCATTATCAAAATAAATCTTCTCGAAATTCGCAAAAAAACTTTTGGTTGCTTCACACGAAATTCTATCAATTTTGTCCTTGTATTCATTTTTCTTATAGTGCTACCTCGACAATAAATTATCTTAAATATCCAAAAAAATATAAATTCAAGTATTTAGCATCATTGTAAGTGCATTTGTCATTTTTTAAATTCATATTAAAATATTGTTGTTGTTTTAAGTGCAAATTTTATATGATTTTCGTGATCATTCATTGAAGATTCCTTTTTTTTAGGAACTCACGCGCATACTCGTATGTGCTTAGCCTTAAATTCAAGGCTTTGTGGTTTGAGAAAGGCACTCAACCACTAGACTAAGGGGCCGTGTGGGAGTGCGGTTTACTTGTGGCTCGTCCCCAAACTGCAGTTAATATTCGTTTGTTTCGGTGTTTGCTCAGATGCGAGGAGCGTTTTTAATGAAACGTGGGCTGTGAGTTCTACCCCTCGGCCCGCGTTTCTTCATTTTATTTGTCAAAGCTGCCCTCGACTTTCGGCTCTGTTTTCTCCTCTTCTGCCATAATCGTCTCGTGTTGTGCTCTCGCATTTCTTTCAATCTCGGAGCTTTCTCCAAACTGATTCGCTCTCTCATGCTTCTGCTCTAACCCTCCCTCTCTCGCATTCTCTTCTTCGCCTACGGTATTCTCTATCTCTTAAACCGGCATCTCCTGTCTTCGTGAGTTTGGTTGTTGGTTTTTTTGAGAGTTGCAAAAATTTGTTGGTATCTGGTTATATTTTGTGCATTTGGCTTATGTTTCTATTCGTAATATGTGAGGGTATTGATTGTTGGTAATTGTGGTTTTAGTTGTTGTTCATTTGTTTAATTAATTTGAGATGCAGAGGATGAGATGTTGGTTTCCACTACTGTTTTTGTTTTATGTATTGTTGATGGTGGTTTTGTTAATGCTTTGGTGGGGTGTTGGATTTGTGATTTTGTTATTGCATTGGTGATAGAAAAAGTTCTACAGTTACGGGTAATCCTTGGAGGACAGTATATGATATTAATTTTATTTCTTACTATCACGTCGGGTACACAGTTACGGGAGAAAGTTATACAGTTGTCCACAAAGCGTCACAAAGAGGAGTGTTTTCTTTCGATGGACAGACAGTCTACCAGACTCCACTGTCGATAGTGATCAGGATTTGATGGTATCATTGGAAAACTGTTTCTCGTGACATACGTCGTCTAGATTTTAAAATTAATATTATTATAATTTTAATGATAATTTTTTAAAAAAATTATCAATATTGATAATCACTGTTAAGTGAGGACTATTTCAACTTTTTTATTTATTGTTCTGTATTAGTTTTCTGCTTCTGCAGTACCGAATATATTTCCAATAAAGTTTTGTTATAAACAACATTACTTAACTGGAGCAGAACAATCGTTTATCCACAAACAGCTGCAAATCAGCTATTTTCAAACAGTTGTCTGAACAACTTATTTAGATAAGCTGTTGTTCAGCATCTTATCAACTGATTATTTAATAAAATGCAACTACCCCAAACGGACCCTAAGTTGGTCGTAAAATATTCTAGAATTGTTTGCTTAAATAAATAAAATAAAAAAGTGAATAATAAAATTAATGCTTTAATATAATGATAATTAAAGAATAACATTGACCTTCATACCTACTTAGCTGGGCAATGAAATTAATGATGCGTTTGGGATAGCTTATTGACTGCGGCGGCATTTTGAAAACGCCACCTGCTCGTTTGTTTAGCGCGTCCGGAAGACGTTTTGAAATGCGGCCCTTTTTCCCTAAGAAATGCGACCACAGGATCGACCCCGCGGTCTGCGTTTCTTCGCTAATTTTTACTTCGCTGCCCTCTCTCTCGCGTCGCTTCTTTCAGGTGTCATCTTGCCTCGCGATCCCTTCTCTCTCGCGAGATAAAATTGCGATCATAGCTAGCTGGGAAGGTAACGAAGGATCGCAGCTTACAGACACCACCAAAACTCCCATCTTTCTCATCCTTCTGCTCCACTCCGACCAGAGACCACCGAAACTCCCCTATCTCAGTTACAGTTCTGAAGAACAGTGGACGGGGGTGGAAGAGGCGGGGAATGACGAGTATACGAAGGCTTTTATCTCCTATAAAACCTTCTGCATTCTCGATTTCTCCCCCTTCTTCCCCCTTTTCTATTTTCAAAATCCCTTTAAGTTTATCCCAGTCAACTCACCATTATCTCACTCTCCCTCATAATTTTCTTTTTTTTTGACGTGTTTAGATTTTTTAATCAGTGCAAATCATGTGAATCAGTATTATTATTTTTTTTAACTTTTTTAGATTGTCAGGCTATTGATTTTATCTGTAGTTAGGTGACTCTAACTAGAAAGAGAGACTTATGCAATTATTTCTCAGCAATCTTGATTTGATTATCAACATTGCTTGACAGACGATGATGAATTTAAATCCAAATCTCCATTTGTTTTGTAAATTGTGGTTCTTTTTTAATTCTTAAAATTAATCTGAAGAATTTCAAGGCAACTTTGGGTTCACAAAATCAAATTTAAATACTTTTGAAGATTATTTTAGAACCATCTGAATTTCGATTTCAACAATTATTTTCAAAAGTATCAAATTTTCTGAGCGGAGTTTTTTGTGAGACTGCTACTTATCAGTTTTTTGTAACTTTTGTAAACCTTTGTTTTTTATAAAAGCAAAATGCACACCTTCAAGAATTGGGCAAGCTAAGCATGTTTGATTCATTTCGTTTCTCAATCAGCCGGCTGAGATATTCCCTCAATTTGTTTCAGGTGTTTGACTTTTGTTAATGTTCTAGTGTAAAAAACAACAATGCACCTGTCAGAATGTTCTTTTATCCACAATAAGCTACAAATCAGTTGTTTTTCAAACGCACAAACCAAACAGCTAAACAGATTATATAGAACAGGGGCAAAATAATCATTTATCCAGAATCGGCTGTTTTCAAAACGCACAAATCAAACAGCCAGCCAGCTTATCAAGATAACTTGTTTATCAACAGATTATCAGGATAAGTTAGATAAGCTGCAACTGCCCCAAATAGACCCTAAATAGGTCAAAATGCTAAAAAATGAATACGATTATGCACAAATAAAGACTAATTCACTTCGAGTGCTATCGAGGCTGCCCAAACAATCTGTTTGTAAAATGGATGTCTCTAATGCATTATAAGAATCAAAATTACATCATAAGGGACTTTCCATAAATAAAATGACAAAATATGATGAAAAAGATGAACTATCAGTGTGACACCTGATTTAGACCCGATCATTTTGAAGGTTGTTGAAATTGCTAAAACAAGTTTTGATTGCAAAACAGAGTTTGTTAATTCATCTGAAACATTAAAATAACTAAAAAATGGTGCACATATTGTTGGGCCCTCACACATAAATCGACGACAAGTAAATGCATGCATGGACTTTGAGAATTGCATGATTTACAAAGCAATGACATGAAGGTGATAATGCTAATTTAAACTATACAAGTTAAATTTGATACACAAATAATTTCTTTATTGAATAATATTATTATTTTTAAATTAATAAAAAAATTCACACCAAATCAAATCCCTGTTAAAATCTTGCCACAAAAGCTTATGCCACCTTTATGCTCATTCCCCAACCACCCATCTCCTTTAATCAAAAAAATTCAAAACAAAAAATTAATCTTAGTAATAATATAATATAATTTCCTAATCTAACTCCCTGTCATCTTCCCATTCATCCAATGACTCCGTGTAGAGGGTTGTCCGGACATCTTCTCCCTCGCCCTCAAGTTTGAATGACACCTTTCTCCCTCACTCCCCTCCATTCTTTCCACCTGTAGCCCAAGAGTCCCTACTCCTTATTTTCCTGAATACCCACCCTTGTAGGCCGCTAGCCGCTCTTC
>NW_018251092.1:416956-421296 GCF_001263595.1 Phalaenopsis equestris | reverse complement strand
CGCTCTTCCCAGCATCAACCCTCTCCACCAATCTGTTATTTTGCCTCTTTCCTAGAACAACCACCCGCGTTCTCTTGTGCACCGAACTAGTTTGTAGCCCTGCTCTCTCCCATTTGTTTGTCCTACACAGAGTGCTGCTATCATGTCTCCCTGCACGTAGAAACTTGCAAGTTATACCCTCCTTCCCAATTACTCACATTTGCTCACACTTAATGTCATAAAATTCTCAAACTAGTCTTCTCTTGCCGGCTAAATGTCAAAGGATATTTAAAACTAGTGCTCTTTTGCTCAAACAATCTCTTGCCGGCCAATTGTCAAATGAATTTGGGCCGCTTGTGGACTATGGTGTGCGTGAATAAGAGAACAGTTGAGGAGTTCAGGATAAGCATGCGCAGAATGAAGGCTAAGGGTGTGTGGGGCTTGAAGAGTAGAGAATGAAGGAGATCAGGAAGGGGTGAGCCAAGGGAGAAGAGTGGCGAGGGGGACTTATGTGTTGTTGGATAGCTTTCGTGAAACAACAAGATGATAGTAAGCGATAGGGTTGAGATTGATACTGATAAAATCCAAGTGGAAGAGGGAACATGTAGGTATATGGGAACATGTAACAAATATGATTTAAAATTTTAATTATGCGTGTAACCTAGGCTAATTTCACATATTAGATTTATATGAGGACTCAACATGGTCTTAAATTTTGGATATTTTCAATGCCCTGAATGTTACAGCATATATTTTGCGAATGAAAGATATTTTAGTGATTTTGAAGGTCTAATTTCAGTGATGTCATGTTCATTATTTATCATTGACTTTAACTTCGATCGAACTCAGCTCACAAATCATTATGATTCATATTCGTAGGTCAACGTTACTATGACAAATCATTCTAGTTGATCTCTTGAATTCTTATGAAATCTAAATTAGAAAACTAGGTAGTCACTTATAAAGTTTTTCCTTCATTTATGATGCTTCAAGGCTTATACTTGTGCAGATGATACACTAGATTAATTTTTTATGATGGAGAACAAAGGGCTTTTTATCCACACCTAACTAATTAAAAATTAAGTCATGCATCCAAATCAAGTAATTTTTTTCTTAATGTGAAATAGCTTTTTACAAGCAACTTATACTAAACACCTAACACTAGCCAATTTACATATTTAAAACTCAAAATATTATATCTACTCAAATAATACTGATTTATTTAAATGGGATAAAAAATATAATCTTCCACACCGTCACTATTAGCTTCGCATCACAATGGACGATCATTCGTTAATTCATTTTCTTCATCACACACAATCGGTCCCTAGAACATTGTTGCGACCTTTTCATTTCTTCTTTCTCTTCGAGTTCATACTTCAATTGTCTTGTGATGTCCTTTCCCTAGATCTTTCACCTCTTTCTCATCACCAAAGGTTCAGGATTCAAGTAGGAGCGAGTGGAGGTAAGAAAGGTGGTCATGTCGGACCGAGTTTAAAAAAATTATAGTTTATTAAATATGAAGGTTTGGATGTTAAATATGTAAATAGGATAGTTTAAATATTATGTATGTAAATATTTTTTTTAACTGAAGATTCAAACACCATAACAAAGCATAGTGTCCGAACACGAGAATCCAATTGATTTTCATAGTATTGAACATTTACATATTATAGAATTCATAGTTGTCTTCCACTTTGCAATGAGGTGAGTTTTAATATCCTTACTTCATTTCTGGCACGCTTAATCATACTCATGGTCTTCCAAAGAAGTTTATAAAACGATTTAAGGGTGAACTTCTCGAAACTATTGAGCTCAAGGACTTAAGTGGTGATAAATGGCATGTTGAATTGAAGAAGACTTGTGGTGGAGTTGTTCTTAATTTTGGCTGGAGGAATTTTGTTGCAGCTCATGGTATTCTAGAAAATGACACTTTGGTGTTTAAGTATGATGGTTGTTCTTCCTTTCTTGTGTGATCTTGAGCAAAGCAGGCGTGAGAAAGTTGCTTCTCATTGTTCAATGAGAAAAGATCGTATGGAAGAATTATGTGCTATAGCTTCTGACAAAAAACTCAAACATCACAGCAATGGAAGTTCTTCAAGGAATTATGAGCAACTAAAACCTACATCACAGCAATGGAAGGCCATGGTTCTGCATTCTTTGAATATATCTGAGAAGTCGAGTAAGGATTTGGAAATGATTAAGTGTGGGTTTTTGCATATGTTGTGATAAATGATTGAAATAAAGGATATGCATGGTCTAGTAATTGTCAATGCTGCAAATATCCAATTTGTTGTCGTTAATGATGAGGACTATGAAATACCTCATCTTTAGCCTTAAGTTGGTTCTTGGTAGGTAAGGGTGTAGCCATTGCTTTGCAGTTCTGCATGGCAACCAATTTTAGAAGTTGTTGAGCATATCGTTGCTTACTCAGAAAGTATTTCCTTTGCATCTTTTTCACCTAAATAATCAAGAAACAGGCCACAGGTTCTAAATGTTTGAGTTGAAATCTTGAATCAAGGTTAGACATAAGTGCAAATATAATGATTATACAATTTCCTATAACTAAAATGTCATCTACATGTATCAAAACAATTAATTGTACTTTATCCCTGTGATAAATGAATAAAGTGAATTAGCTTTACTTTTAGTAAATTCCTAAAGAAAGATAAAATATCACATCATCCTCTCAGAGCTTTCTTGAGACTATAGAGAGCCTTTTTTATGAGACACATGTTTTGGGTGTTGTGCATCTTGAAATTTCTATGGTTGATGCATATAGATGGGATATTGAAAATTACCATGTAAAAATGCGTTTGAAATATCAAATTGCAAGATCTCCCAATTATTATGAAAAGCTATAGAAAAGTAGATTCTAATGGTGGGTATTCTAGCAACTAGACTTAATATTTTCAAGTAATTTATCGTGAACTTTTGTTTGTAGCCTTGAGCTACAAGCCTAGCTCTGTATTGTGCAACTTGACAGTTAGCATTGAATTTAGTGGTGTAACTCCATTTAGACCCTCGAATAGATGGATAGGGTGGTGGAGGAACTAATACCTGAGTTCCTTATTGTTGGAAGGCATGAATTTACTCGGCCATAGTATCCCTCCACTGATTTTGCTTGATTGTTTGCATATAACATGTAGGATCACAGTGTCTTAAATTAAGCTTCTAAATAGGTTCAAGATGATCGGTCTTTGAGCAAGCGGTCATAAGATGTGTGGTAGAGATCGAAATAGAGCTTAGTGATTAAGAATTTGACACATACAAGAGATACATGAGACCCTATATATAGGCCTCAAGACATCAAGAAGGGGACACTAGGAAAATACCAAAGATGGGCAATATAACATACATAGCTACCAACATTTCACCCTTATTAATGTTATCATTCTCTTCACACGGTGCAGAGGTTTGTTATGAGTTAATGTTTGTAGATTGATTGGGTTCTTTTAAGCAAATGGCATGTACTGGAGTGAGGGAATAATAACAAGTTGTTAACACCCCCCTTCTGTCCAAGTTCTTGGCTGTTGGAGGTCAGCAAGTTGTTTCTTAGTTTGATAATGGTGGTGGTTTGGAGTGGTCTGTAAGGATGTCTGTAAGTTGATTTTGAGATGAACATGATGGAAGAACTCCCATTGTTGTGATCTCTGAGTTTTGTTTGCTCATAATTTCTGTAAAAACTTCCATTGCTGTGATGTCTAATTTTTTTGCGAAAAGCTATATCAAATAATTTTTCCATACCATCATTTCTCATTGAACAATGAGAAGCAACTTTCTCACAGCCACTTTGCTCAATCATCAACACAAGAAAGGAAGAACAGTCATCATACTTAAACACCAAAGTGTCATTTTCTATAATACCATGAGCTACAACAAAATTCCCCCAGCCACAATTAAGACAACTCCATCACAAGTCTTCTTCAATTCAACATGTCATTTATCACCACTTAGGACCTTGAGCTCAACAGTTTCAAGAAGTTCACCCTTAAATCGTTCTATAAACTTCTTTGGTAAGACCTGGAGTACGATTAAGCGCGCCAGAAATGAAGTCAGGAGATTAGAACTCACCTCATTGCAAAGTGGAATACAGCTATGAATTTTATAATATGTAAATGTTTAATACTATGAAAATTAATTGGATTCTCGTGTTCCAACACTATCCTTTGTTATGTTGTTTGACGCTTCAGTTAAAAAAAGTATTTACATACATAATATTTAAAACTATCCTATTTACATATTTAACATTCAAACCTTCATATTTAATAAACTACAATATTGTTAAACTCGGTCCGACATGACCACCTTTCTTACCTCCACTCGCTCCTACTTAAATCCTGAACCTTTGGTGATGTGAG
>NW_018251092.1:415594-416941 GCF_001263595.1 Phalaenopsis equestris | reverse complement strand
AGGGAAAGAACATCACAAAACATTTGACGTATGAACTCGAAGAGAAAGAAGAAATAAAAAGGTCGCAATAATGTTCTAGGGACCGATTGTGTGCGCTGGAGAAAATGAATTAACGATGATCACCCATTGTGATGCGAAGTTAATAGTGACGGTATGAAAGATGATATTTTTTATGTCATTTAAATAATTGAGTATTATTTGAGTAGATATAGTATTTTGAGTTTTAAATATGTAAATTGGCTAGTTTTAGGTGTTTAGTATAAGTTACCTATAAAAAACTATTTAACGCTCACACATTAAGAAAAAAAATTACTTGATTTGGATGCATGACTTAATTATTAATTACTTAGGTGTGGATCATAAATGAAGGAAAAAGCTTGAAGCATCATAAATGAAGGATAAGCTTCATAAATGACTATTCAGTTTTCTAATTTAGATTTCATAAGAATTCAAGAGATTAATTAGAATGATTTGTCATAGCAACGTTGACCTACGAATATGATCATAATAATGTGTGAATCGAGCTCCATCAAAGTTAAAGTCAACGATAAATAATGAACATGATATCATAGGAATTAGACCATCAAAATCACTCAAATATCTTTCATTCGCAAAATATATGTCGTAACATTCAGGGCATTGAAAATATCCAAAATTTAAGACCATCTTGAGTCCACATATGAATCTAATATGTGAAATTAGCCTAGGTTACACGCATAATTAAAATTTTAAATCATATTTGTTACATGTTCCCATATACCTACATGTTCCCTCTTCCACTTGGATTTTATCAGTATCAATCTCAACCCTATCGCTTACTATCATCTTGTTGTTTCACGAAAGTTATCCAACAACACATAAGTATTGCTCGCTAGTCTTCTCCCTTGGCACACCCTTCCTAATCTCCTTCATTCTCTACTCTTCAAGCCCCACACACCCCCAGCCTTCATTCCACGCATGTTTATCCTGAACTCCTCAACTCTTCTCTTATTCACGCACACCATAGTCCACAAGCAGCCCAAATTCCTTTGACAGTTGGCCGGCAAGAGATTGTTTGAGCAAAAGAGAACTAGTTTTAAATATCCTTTGACAGTTAGCCAGCAATAGAAGACTAGTTTGAGAATTTTATGACATTAAGTGTGAGGAGCGGTGAGTAATTGGGAAAGGAGGCTATAGCTTGCGAGTTTCCCCATGCAGGGAGACATGGTAGCAGCACTCTATGTAGGACAAACAAATGGGAGAGAGCAGGGCTACGAACTAGTTTGGTGCACAAGGGAATGCGGGTAGTTGTTCTTGGAAAGAGGCAAAAAAACAGATTGGTGGAGAGGGTTGATGCTGGGAAGAGCG
>NW_018251092.1:378561-415539 GCF_001263595.1 Phalaenopsis equestris | reverse complement strand
TGGAGAGAGTGGAGGGGAGTGAGGGAGAAATGTGTCATTCAAACTTGAAGGCGAGGGAGAAGAGGTTCGGACAGCCCTCTGCACGGAGTCATTGGATGAATGGAAAGATGACAGGGAGATAGATTAGGAAATTATATTATATTATTACTAAGATTAATTTTTTGTTTTGAATTTCTTTTAATTAAATGAGATGAGTGGTTGGGGAACGAGCATAAAGGTGACATAAGCTTTTGTGACAAGATTTTAGCAGAAATTTGATTTGTTCTAAATTTTTTTATTAATTTAAAAATAATAATATTATTCAATAAAGAAATTATTTTTGTATCAAATTCTACTCATACAGTTTAAATTAGCATTATCACCTTCATGTCATTGCTTTGTAAAGCATGCAATTCTCAAAGTTCATGCATGCATTTACATGTCGTCGATTTATGTGCGGGGGCCCAGCAATATGGGTATCATTTTTTAGTAATTTTGATGTTTTAGATGAATTAGCAAACTCTGCTTTGCAATCAAAACTTGTTTTAGCAATTTCAACAACCTTCAAAATAATCGGGTATAAATCAAGTGTCACACTGATAGTTAATCATTTTCATCATAGTTTGTCATTTTATTTGTGAAAAGTCCCTCATAATGTAATTTTGATTTTTATGATGCATTAGAGACATCCATTTTACAAACAGAGGTTGTTTGGGCAGCCTTGATAGCACTCGAAGTGAATTAGCCTTTATTTGTGTATCATCGTATTCATTTTTTAGCATTTTTGACCTATTTAATTTCATTGCCCAGCTAAGTAGGTATGAAGGTCAATGTTATTCTTTAATTATCATTATATTAAAGCATTAATTTTGTTACCCACTTTTTTTTTATTTAAACAAACAATTCTAAAATATTTTACGACCAACTTAAGATCTGTTTGGGGCAGTTGTAGCTTATTGAATAATCTGGCTGCTGATTAGCAGCTTACCCAAATAAGTTAGTTGTCTGTTTAAGACAGCTGTTTGAAAATAGCTGATTTGTAGCAGTTTATAGATAAAAGATCATTATGTCCGTGTTAAGTAATGTTGTTTATAACAAAACTGTATTAGCAATATATTTGATACTGCAGAAGCAGAAAACTAATACAGAACAGTAAAGAAAAAAGTTAAAATAATTCTCATTTAACACTGAGTATCAAGATTGATAAAAAAATTATTAAAATTACAATTAAAATTATAATAATATTAATTTTAAATCGAGACGTCGTATGTCACGAGAAACAGTCCTCCAAGGATACCATCAAACCCCGATCACTATCAGCAGTGGAGTCTCGCAGACTGTCCGCCCATCGGAAGAAAGCACACCTCTCTGTGACGCTCCGTGGGCAACTGTAGAATTTTCTCCCGTAACTGTGTGTCAGACGTGATGTCAGTAAGGAATAAAATTAATATTATACCTGTCCTCTAAGGATTACCCGTAACTGTAGAACTTTCTCCATCACCAATGTAATAACAAAATCATAAATACAACACCACAAATCCAACACCCCACCAAAGCAATGACAAAACTGTCATCACCAATGCATAAAACCAAAACAGCAGCCAAAACCAACATCTCATCCTCTGCATCTCAAATTAATGAAACAAACGAACAGCAATTAAAACCATGATTACCAGCAATTAATACCCTCACATATTACGAATGAAAAACATTAACCAAATGCACGAAATATAACCAGATACCAACAAATTTTTGTAACTTTCAAAAAAACCAACAATCAAACTCACGAAGTCAGGAGATGCAGGTTTAAGAGATAGAGAATACCGTAGGCGAATAAGAGAATGCGAGAGAGGGAGGGTTAGAGCAGAAGCATGAGAGAGCGAATCGGTTTGGAGAAAGCTTCGAGATTGAAAGAAATGCGGGAGCACAACACGAGACGATTAGGGCAGAAGAGGAGAAAGCAGAGTCGAAAGGCGAGGGCAACTTTGACAAATAAAATGAAGAAACGCGGGCCGAGGGGTAGAACTCGCAGCCCGTGTTTCATTAAAAACGCTCCTCGCAGTTGAGCAAACACCGAAACAAACGAATATTAATTGTAGTTTGGGGACGAGCCGCAAGTAAACCGCGTTCCCACACGGCCCCCTAGTCCAGTGGTTGAGTGCCTTTCTCAAACCAAAAAGCCTTGAATTTACGGCTAAGCACATATGAGTATGCGCGTGAGTTCCTAAAAAAAAGGAAGCTTTAATGAAAGATCACGAAAATAATATAAACTTTGCACTTAAAACAACAAGAATACTTTAATATGAATTTAAAAAATGACAAATCACTTACAATAATGTAAAATACTTGAATTTATATTTTTTTGGATATTTAAAACAAAACTTATTGTCGAGGTAGCACTATAAGAAAAATGAAAATAAGAACAAAATTAATAGAATTTAATGTGAAGCAACCAAAAGTTTCCTTGCGAATTTCGAGAAGATTTATTTTGATAATGAGAGAAGTGAGAATAAAGGGAAGAGAAAGCAAGGTTTAAAAGTGAATGGGAATAAAAATGAGACAAAAAAGAATGGTTTAATAACCAGATAACGCATTTAAAAAGTTATAAAAGTACAACCTTAGCAGCCGATAGTAATATACCATCATAAGCTATTGCAAGTTGAAAAAGTGATCAAATGTTGTCTTTTTGTCAAAACATTTGCATATTCGAAGAGGTTCAAAAAAGATCACTAGATTTAGGAGACTAATACCAAATAGGCACCTACATGGCAATAATCACACGCTAAAAATTTGTTTGCAGCAGTTGCAGCTTATTAAAAAATAGTTGTGAAGCTACTGAAAAATAATCAGATATTCAAAAAGTTTTTTTTAAAAAATAGTTACACGACAGCTAGAAAGTTGTCACCGCACCTACCTAGGGCCAGTGGAAAAAAGCAGATTTCATATGTAAATTTTTGAAAAAATTGTTAAAACGTAGTTTACCAAAACAGAAAAACTATGGTGTGATGTCGCACCGCCGCCCCAAACTAACCCTAAATATGTGATTGGTGTATCCCATAGTTACAAACCTATAAGACTTGTCATTATTTAAATTTTTTGGTGCAAATATTCTCATCCTTGAATATTATTATGATTTTGTTTTTTAATCATCTCCAATCATGAATTTTCAACAATCACTAAGCCCTTTTATCTAGCTTTACAACACATTTATCTTATATTATCATTTTGGCAACACTCAATTTGCATGCTTGCCTAGTACGTGTCTTACATTTAGATCCAACTATCAAATTACTTTTATTACTATTGTTAAGATTATTTTAAATTAGTATAAATTGTATACTCTTATTAGTCAGAACAAATTTGGTTCTCACATTCTAGCTATACAATTTCAATCCTACTAATCACCTCCAACCATGGGTTTCAAACCATTATTTCACTCTTTAACATTTAGACAACACATATCTTAGGTGCCCATTTTGATTGCACTAAACTGGCATGCCTTCCTCACTATCCTACACAATCCAAAGAGCATAGGCTTCCTCTTATTATTGCTTGTCAGTTTTTTTCTTTAATGGAAATTATTTGTTGTCACCCATGAGAACTGCTTGGGTCTCACTTTTAATGAGACTATTTACCACTTCCAATCATATCTCCGTTCAATATTATTTTCATGACTAAGAATATATAATCATGTTTATCTAATATTGCATTCTACTTACTCTTGCTTCTATAATCGTGTTTATACTTCAACTAGTATTACACCTGAATAAATTATTGTTTCACTTAGTCAAACTTAAGGTAATACAACTTTCCAACACTTTTGGCACTAGTTCTCACCCGAGCGACGTAAGGAACCAAAAAATAAACTGATAATATATTAAATAAACTTATTTCAATTATGAGTAATGCTTTGGGAGATATATAAAATAATAAGAATCACAATGGAAGAGCTAGAAAAAATAATAATTTTTTATGTTACATTCGTCTGCATATTTGAAAATCTTACTAATATTTATCCTAAACAAAATACTCAAAACGTATGCTAGAAAGAAGCTAAACAATTAAACCATTTAAATTTGTAGCACGCCTAACCTAAAGACATTACAATTTTCATCATCTTTATCCCATCTTCATTATCATCTGGGTTCCCTTATACAACATCGGATCTATAGCTCTTTATCCCCTCATTTATTTCATCAAACACATCTACTTATTGCTCAAGGTTATTATTGTATGCATTCTAACAATGAGATAAGATCTAACTTGTTCTCTAATACATTTTCATATTTTTCAAACTCTTGATGTTCTTTTTCTTACAGCATGGCTTCTCGTTAAGACGTTCACCCAAACAACTATTTAGCATTGGTGTGCATTTGAGAAGTGTATGAGAAATTATGGTCTCAACTACTTAGCTTGATCACCTCAATAAGCCCCACTAACTTGACCATAATAACATTAATGTAACAGCATACATCAAGCTGCTCTGGTTTACTGCAGAAATACAACAACTATTCATATCCGCATCAAAGTTCTAATCTTCTTAATTTGCTTAAAACTTTCAAATCACTGGTTTCCGCTGAACAAAAATTAAGAATCGCAATATTGATAATAGAATTTTTCTCTCTTCATGAAAAAAAACTCAAACTATTAGGGCTTGTATGGGATCAATTTTTTTCCATTTATTTTAAAAACATGTCATATAATTTTAGAGTTCAGAAAAAACGAGAATTATGGAGGTCAATTTTAGAGTCTAAAGCTTTCGTTTGAGTAGGTCTAAAGCTACGTACATGGAATGTAATTTTAGTAGTAGTAAATCTAGTGGTCTGGTTGTAACAGTGGGAAAATGTTTTAGATAGCTCGAGTCTCTTATGCGATATAAAAGTACCGATTAGACTTAAAGAAAAATTTTATAAGATGTTGGTGAGACCTGCAATACTTTATGACACAGAATATTGACCCATAAAAGGGAAGCATAAAACTAAGTTAATTGTTGTTGAGATGATAATGCTTAGATGAATGAACATCTTTACACTTAGAGATAAAATGTGAAACGAATATATCTATGATAGGGCTTTTGTAGCTATAGTGGTAGACAAGATTAGAGAGATTCGTCTTAAGTCCTTTGGTCAAATTACATGTCAATTGTTTGATGATCAAGTTAAGAAATTAGATGTTTATAGATTCGACTTATGTTAAAAAAGATGCAATCAAACTTAAAAAGACTGGTAATGTTGTACAAAAATCATCTTAATTTATTAAAATTAAATGAAAATATGGCACTTAATAGGACATAACAGAAAAAAATGATTCATGTAGCTGACCCTACTTAGTGGGATAAAGGCTTGTTGTTGTTGTTGTATTTTGAAAACATGTTTGTTTAATGCATTTTTTACTTGTTTTCTTTTTTTAATTTTCAAAAACAAATTATCTTGTTTTTAAAAACATTCAAAACATGTAAAGGTTATTTTGAATATTATGAAAAATAATTAAACAAGTTATAACATACCAAATATGTTTTATTTCAAGTCACAACATCAACAAAACCAAATAAAGATAAAAAATAAAAAACCAAAATCAAAAGTTATCCCAAACAGCCCCTTGGTTTTTCACAAATTCACATCTGTCTAGCACATAAAACATATGCATGTAACTTAACCAATGTATAAAATCCTATAAAAGTCCTACACAGATAGAACTTCAGATATTAATATGTCAGTTCAATATATGAAAATTTCAATATGGAATGAACATAATTACTTTCTGTAAACATGTAAAAATATTATAAGTACCATGCATTTGGAGAAATCTCCAGTCATGGACTTGGAGAAATGCATCTTCTTCACATCAACATGGTCCCAATAGAAGTGTTCCTCAAACTTTTTGCAGTGCTCCTTCCACTTTTTGCAATGCCTGCATTCCTCTCCCATCAAGAGACCCTGTTAGACATGAAAAAGGTAAACAAAATGGCCAAAGAATGCATAGAGCAGAATTTAGAATTTTCAAATTACTGGAGCAGCAGTTATAAATTAATTGAATGCACCTTTAATAAAAACAGTTCTTCACTTTAGAAAACCCACCTAGAGCGGAAAAAGTAAGATGGAATGAATGTTCTAAACACTTATAATCAAATATTGGAGAAATTTTGGTTTTTTTCCACATGATCATGTGATGTTGTCATCAAAACCAAAATCAAAAGTGATATATATATATATATATATAAACATAAAAACTTGCTATTTTTCTATATTACCAAGTGAAAAAAAAAAATCATCAATGACTTAGAAATATGGTGGGAATAGAGAGACATTGCAAAAAGAAGAAAAGGGTTACGGACCTTAGGTCCATTCAACACTGCATCAGCAAAATCTATTAAATAAACAGCATAATCATGCGGGAAGTTCCTTGGGAAAAAATAAAGTTGCGTTTTTCTTGATAACAATGGTGAATCTTTCTTCTCCTTGCAAAAAATCTACGAACAGAACGTTAAAAAGAGGAAGATCAAACGGACCATTTTAAGCTGCGATAAGAATGCAAGGAGATATTCGTTGAGACTTTACCTCCCCTTCCGCCGGAAGCCTTCGGGCCTCTTCGCGAGCTCCAAGAGAAAGTGA
The DNA here is from genome assembly GCF_001263595.1 of Phalaenopsis equestris. Taxonomy (NCBI): domain Eukaryota; kingdom Viridiplantae; phylum Streptophyta; class Magnoliopsida; order Asparagales; family Orchidaceae; genus Phalaenopsis; species Phalaenopsis equestris. The sequence continues at coordinate 408,949 of NW_018251092.1, read as the reverse complement.
AGCACCCGAAATAATCGTTATTTAATTAGTTTTGAACCATCAAATCGTTCATTCAAATTTTTAAAAAATTTTAAAAAAAATAATTGGTAAGAATTTTGATATTTTAGTGAGAATTTAAAACATGATTGCAAATAGGGCTATCAAAAAAACTAATTATTCGCGAACAGTTCGTGTTCGGCTCGTTGGGGAGTTCGTGTTCAATTCGTTTGATAAACAAACGAGATGAATACGAAGAATTTTTTTTTCGTCCGATTTATAAACGAATCAAACACGAACAGTGATTTCTTCGGTCGTTTTCGAATAATTATTGTTTGAAATATAAAATTTTTAAAATAATTATATATATATAATTTATGATATTTTAAAAATAATTATATACTCTAAAAAATTATCTTATTTTAAATAATTAAATCTTATAAATTATTTTCTGATTTTCATGTTAGTCTCTTAGCTTATATTAAATTATATAATTTTGTATTTATCTTCAAGTTCGTCTGTTAGCTTAATTTTCTTATATTTCTTTTAGATTTATTTTGTTTCTTTAAATGAAATCTAGTTTTTGGGAGTGAAATCTCACAGATTACCTCTATGTCACCTCCCAAAAGAGCCCTTAAGAGAGGTGAGCAGCCTAGGACTTAAATACTGCTTTTTGGCCCTACACCTAGCCGATGTGGGACTATTTGTCCGTGACATTCTTCTCCACCCAATCACGTGACGCCCTCGTCACGGATCGACTCCACCGAGGGTCCCACTGGACCATGGAGAGTCCACACACCTGGCAGGCAGTAATCTGCTCTGATACCACTTGCACCTCCCAAAAGAGCTCTTAAGAGAGGTGAGCAGCCCAGGACTTAAATACTGTTTTTTGGCCCTACACCTAGCCGATGTGGGACTATTTGTCCGTGACATCTAGCTCTGAATTTTTTATGTATTGGTGGTTTTATTGTGAGCTGTGTTTCAGTTATTTTGCATTTGTGTTGTGATTCATAGAGATTTAAGCATTAATTTCATATAGGTTTAAGCTTTTAAAAGATTTCAAACAATTCAAACAAATTCGTAAGATTTCAAACAAATTAAACAATTCAAATAATTCGAACAATTCGAACATTTCAAACATTTCAAACATTTCAAATATATTTCAAGCAAATCAAATCAAACACAAACATTAACTTCACGAACAATTTTAAACACGTGTCTATTTCAAACATACGTATTTTCAACGAATCTAACACGAACATGAGCTTTGTTCGTTCATGTTCAGTTCATTTACACCCATAACTGCAAAAGGGTGCTCGATTGGTCGATATCAATGCTTCAGGTGATATGTATGTAAACAATCTTTTATTTATTTAAGTAATAATAATGCAAGAGAAAATAAATAATTAAGAAAATTTTATGAGAAATTTACATATATGCCAAAAAATTCCTATATATTTAAAAATTTAACACTTAAAATTTGATATTTACAGTTCTAACACATTTGTATTTAAAATCTAGAAAATGGATATTTTACTTTAAAAAAGATACATAATGTAAAGGAGTTGAGTGGTATGAATGTTTAGGTGTTAGATGTGTAAATACATAAGAATTGTGGTATGTATGTAAATGCCACAAATTTCTTATTGGGATGAAATAAGATGAAAAAAATAAAGGAAGATTTACATTTATATCGCTCAATTCCTATGCATTTGCATATATAATTCAAAAACTTCAATTTTTACATATATGTCACCTTACCTGTGCATGAAAAATGTGTATTTCACTTTTTAAAAGAAAATAATATTGTTATTTTTATGTGATATGAAAGATTTAGGTGGAATATATATAAGTTTTATGAAAGATTTAGGTGGAATACCATTTGAGATAGAAGATATTCATTCCTGCAGAATTTTTTATTATATATTAAAAAAATAAATAGAAGTTTTAAAAAATTAATCAATTGAACTTGAACCACTTCCATATTTAAAGTAGACTTTCTTATAATTCATAATGAAATAACATATTTTTAGTATATGATATCCATGTAAGGTAGTCTACCTTAGATGTTATGTTAGGCATACCCTTAGAGATTCTAGGGTTGGTGCATAGTAGATGACTTTCATGTGTATAGTGTGTTATTTTAGTTTAGTTTACATGTGAAGTGATCACAGATGGAGATGGTAGGTGGTCATGCTCTAAAGAAAAATAAAATAATTAAATATAAATTATGATGATATATGTATTAGTTTATAAACTCTATGGTGCCAAATAATGATTAAATATTACTTAGGATCAATATATGACAAGTCTATTGTATATGAATGCAACATACACTTTGTTATATTGATCTTTATTTTGTAGTATTTCTTTAAATTTTTATTTCAAATGAAATTTTATTTTTGAAAAGCCATTTAAGTTTTGTGAGTTATGGCATGTGGATAATTTGTAAGGATAAACTTGCTAGAGATGCCTTGAACCTAGGGTGTCCTGGAGTTAGAGCTATACAAATTTTTGTATAAACATATATTGGTTATATTATGGCACAACCCAATTGTCTTTTACAATTGTTTTTTGAAGGGTTTAATGTAAAACCCAACTATATTATGTCATTATTATAAGGTTATTTATTTTTTCTTATTATGGTTAATTTACTAGGTACAGGAACAACATGAAGCCTTTATCCCACTAAGTGGGGTCGACTATATGAATTCTTTTTGCCAATGAATCCCACTAGTGTCATATTTTCATTTAATTTTAATATATTAAGATCTTTTTTATATAATATGTCCAATTCTTTCTAGGTCTACCAATACCTTTCTTAACATAAATCAAATATAAAACATTTTCTCTCCTAATAAGATCATTATACGATCAGTGTTTAATGTGACCAAACTATCTAAGATGACTCTCTATAATTATGTCTGCACTCTAGCTACACCAAACCTTTCATGGATAGATTCATTTCACATTTTGTCTCTAAGTGTCAAGCCACTCGTCCATTTAAGCAATCTCATCTCAACAACATTTAACTTTATTTTAAGTCTAAGCGATACTTTTCTATCACACAATAGGCTTGATACATTTTTCCACTTCAACTGTCTAACATGAATTCTACTAATAGCATCCCCATCTATACACCACCACTTTAAACAATAGACTCAAGATATCTAAAACATTCACAACTTTAAATGCTTTGATCTCTCATATTTACAACTCTAACACTAAAACTACTATTGCTAAAATTACATTCAATGTACTCGGTTTTAGATCTGCTCAAATGAATTTCTTTAGACTCCAATGTAAACCTCCATAATTTAAGTTTTTCCCTGAGCTCTTTCTCTAGTCATATCCATAAGAAAAATGTCATTAGCAAAAAGTATAAACCATGTACATCCTCCTGTAAATGTGCAATAATAAATTCATAACTAAAGAAAAATGATATGAGCTTAAAGTCGATACATGATGTAATCTAATTGAAATAGGAAAATAATTGGTCAATCATGTTTTGTTCGAACACAAGTAACAACTCTAGTATACATTGAGTAAAAGTCATATCAACGCATTTCTTTTCTAAAACTCTCCATAGAATATCTATTGGAACTTTATAATATATATATATATATATATATATCCCATGTGCAGGATGCATCTGGTTTCCTGCATGTGTGGATCCTTTTAAGAAAAAAAATGTATATACATACATATGTATGTGTGTGTATATATATATATATATATATATATATATATATATGTGTGTGTGTGTGTGTGGGTGTGTGTGTGTGGGTGTGTGTGTAAATAACGTGTTTTGGGGGGGCGGGGGGGCTTGAGGGCCTGGCTTTCTTTAACAAAGCTTCGAATTTGATGTCTCCCTTCCTCACAGCAAAGAAAGATTCTCTCAGAGGTCACGGCAAATCATCTGAGGTACCCTGCCCCATTTTTTTCAATATATATATATATATATATGACAAATTAATTTTTTAAATAAAGTAAAACACACATGAGATATAATATTACAACATCAAACATTAAGAACATACATTTAATAGTTCTTAATGTGGTTCGATAGAAGATAACATTCTTTAAAATTTTTAGTAAGTTGTCTAATAATTTGTCAATATATTCTCTATATTTTGTTCTAGATAGTACTCACTCCTATGTTGAAAGGTTATATGATGTTTCTCTTAACCTATTTGCTCGTTTTTTTGTGATTACCAATTTTTCCCATTTTTTTTTTGTTCTCAAATTACAAATATTTAAATAGCCATCACATTTTAAATCTATTATAATATGTTCATTTCTTACATAATAGACCTAAGTTTGACTCTATGTAGGCTCATTTCTCAATAAGCTCATGAATGTTCTTATTATTAGCAATGATAATTGTGAACTTTTATATCTTTTGAAAATGAGGCTCCAAATTCTTATGCCACAATATTATAAAGGCATCATAATCATATCTTTTGAGAAATTAAGAGCACATCATTAAATAGTGATGTCATTTGTTTAAGTGTCCTTTATTTAATTTATCAATATTTGGAACAAATGATTTGTTGTAGAAATTAAGACACATAAGTTTTAACAAATAATTTCTTCCATTGTTGATTTTAAGTTGTTTATAATTTTGGTGGAAAACTTAGCGCTTAAATTATCGACTATTACATTCATATATCCAAGCCACTCCACATAATGATGTGAACAAATATAGTGAAAATTATTTAATTTTTATTATTATATAAAAGTTCCTATAGATATTCTTTGAAATGTTTTAGAAAAGAAAGGTGTTGATATGAATTTTATTCAATGTATAATAGAGTTATTACTTGTGTTTGAACAAAAGAAGGATTAACCAAGTATTTCCTTATTTCAGTTGATTACAACAGGGATTGACTTTAAGCCCATATCTTTTTCTTTAGTTATGAATCTCTTATTGGACATTTATAAGAGGGTATACCTTGATGTATACTTTTCAATGATGACATCCTTCTTATGGATATGGCTAGAGAAAGAGTTTGGGAAAAAAACTTAAATTATTGAGGTTTACATTGGAGTCTAAAGGACTTCATTTGAGTAGATCTAAAACTGAGTACATTGAATGGAGTTTTAGTAGTAGAAGTTACAGTGGAATAGTTGTAACTATGAAAGATCAACTCACTATAAGTTGTCAATGTTTTAGATATCTTGAGTCAATTGTTCAAAGTGGTGGTGATATAGATGAGGATGTTATTAGTAGAAGTCATGTTAGTTGGTTGAAGTGAAGGATTGTATTAGGCTTATTGTGTGATAGAAAAGTACCTCTCAGATTTAAAGGAAAATTTTATAAGATGGTGGTGAGATCTGCAATGCTTTATGGCGTATAATGTTGTCTATTAAAAGAGAAGCATAAAATAGAGTTAAGTGTCGTTGAGATGAGAATGCTTATGTTTATAAGTGACTTGACACTTAGAGACAAAATGTGAAATGAATCTATTCATGAAAGGTTTGGTGTAGCTCTAGTGCAGACAAGATTAATAAGAGTCATCTTAGACAGTTTGGTCAAATTAAACGTCGATCATCTGATGATCTAGTTAGGAGAATAGATGTTTTAGATTTCATTTATGTTAAGAAAGGTAGAGGTAGACCTAGAAAAACATGGGCATATTATATAAAAATGATCTTAATATATTAGATTAAATGAAAATATGACACTCAATAGAACACATTGGCGAAAAAAAAGATTCATACAGTCAGCCCCACTTAGTGGGATAAATGCTTCTTGTTCTTCTTGTACCTATTAAATTAACATAGCAAGAAAGAAAAAAATAACCCTATAACAATGACATGATATAGTTGGGTTTTACAATACACCCTTAAAAAGCAATTGTAAAAGGAAACTGAGTTTTTCCATAACATAAATATTATATGTTTATACAAAAATTTGTATAACTTAAAGCTCTAACTCCAAGACACTCTAGGTTCAAAACATCTCTTGCAAGTTCATCCTTACGAATTATCTACTTGTTATAACCCACAAACCTTACATCATTTGGAATAAAAATTTAAGGAAATACTACAAAATAAAGATTAGTATAATGAAGTATATGTCGTATTCATTTACAAAAGGCTTGTCATCTATTGATCCCAAGCCATATTTAATCTTTATTTGGCACCATAGATTTTATAAAATAATACATATATTGTAATAATATGTAGTTTATTTTTTTATTTCTCTTTTGATCATGACCACCTACCTTCTTCACGTGTGATCACTTCACTTCTAAACTAAACTAAAATAACATACTATACACATAAAAGTCATCTGCTATGCCCCAACCCTAGTATTTCTTAGGGTATGCCTAACATAACATCTAAGGTAGACTACATTGCATGGATATCATATATGAAGGGTATGTTATTTCATTATGAATTCTAAGAAAGTCTAATTTAAATATGGTAGTTGTTCAAGCTCAATTGATTAATAGCTTAAAACTTCTATCTATTTTTTTTAGCCTATTTTTTAACATGTGATAAAAAAATCTTAGGAAGAAATATCATCTATCTCAGATGGATATGATGACAAAAAAAGATAATAATATAAGAAAAATAATTTATTTACTTGTCTTTTTTGGGGCATTTACCTACATGCCGCCCAATTCTTATTTATTTACATATCTAATTCCTAAACTTTACTCTTTATATTTGTTCCACCTAAACATTCATATCATATAAAAATATCTGTATTATTTACTTTTAAATACACATTTTAATGAATAGATAAGGTGACATATATATGTAAAAATTGAAGTTTATGAATTAGATATGCAAATGCATAGGAATTGAGCAGTATAAATGTAAATCTTTCTTTATTTTTTTTAGTTTCCGCCTATCATCATATCAAATTAAATAACCCACATGTTACAACTTTTATTTTTTTTCATTTTCTTTCATCCCAATAAGAAAAATACATAAGAACTATATGGCATGCATATAAATTTTGGGGCATTTCCATACATGCCACAATTCTTATGTATTTACACATCTAACACCTAAACATTCACATTTACATTCATACCACTCAACTCTTTTACATTATCCATCTTTTTTAAAATAAAATATACATTTTCATGCATAAATTTATGATACAAATAGATTAGAACTGTAAATATCAAATTTTAGGTGTTAAATTTATAATTATATAGTAACTTTTTGGTATATATGTAAATTTCTCATAAGAATTTTTTAATTATTTTATTTTCTCTTGCATTATTATTACTTTACTTAAATAAATAAAAGATTGTTTACATGCATATCACCTGAAGCATTGCTATTTACAAATCGAGCACTCTTCTGCCTCCAATTTTTTAATTCTTACTAAAATCTTAAAATTCATGATAAAATACTTAACCAATATTTATTATTTTCAATAAAACTTTAAAAATTTGATAGTGACACGTGTAAATGCATGATTTGATCATTCAAAAATATTACCCGGACCTTGTAAATAACGAAGAAATATTGCCTCGGTACTACGCATGTACACCTACGTGCGTAGCCAATCAAATGTCTCCTCGTGGAAAGCCCGACCCTACCTATTTAAACCTATTTAAGCACAGAAAAATGCACAGAAAAATAACAGAAAAATAAATTTCATATTATTCGCGACCCGGCCCGACCCTAAACCCAAACTCGCCTAAAAGCCTTTTCATTTTCTCTGCACTATTACGAGTTTAGGTTTTAGGCTCCGTATCGTCTTACTCGGCGAAGCGCTACCTCCTTTATTGGTGAAACCCTAGGCATTCTTCGGCACGCAAGGGAAGGTGAACATGGCGTCCAACCGTTAGTTAAAATCACGGTATGTACCTAAACCTAAACATGAAATGCACAACAATACCACATCAATATCACACAAGTAACACACCAGTAATACATCAAAAATACAACAATACCACATTAATACCACACAAGTAACACACCATGACTTTGAATCAATAGCACAGAAATAACTCTACCTCAATAACTGCATAAAACCAAATTCGGTGGACTCACAAATATCTCTATGACACAGTTTTGATGTGTTATTCTTGTATTATTTGTGTGTTATTCCTGTGTTATTTCTATGTTACTGGTGTGTTAATCATGTGTTATTCTCATGTTATTCATGTATTATTGATGTGTTACCTCTTATGATGTGTTATGCTTCTGTTTAAGGATATCTAATATACTTGTGATTGTTATTGAAGTGTATTATATGTGTTATTTATGTATTATTGATGTGTTACTGATGTGAAATTGATGTGTTATTCTTGTATTATTAATGTGTTACTGATGTGATATTCATCTGATAACACCAATTATATTGGAGTAATTTATGTTGAATTCTTATTATTATGATATGGAGGTTTTATTGAGGTGTCACTGATGTGTAAACAAGAGTAACACCTCATGGTGAGTTTCATATCACATGAATAACACGTCAATAACATTTAAAATGCAGCTCCATATACTTCTAATAATGTGTTATTATTTCTTCAATTTTGTAGGATTATGAGTGCAAGGACTTTCAACTGTATATGTCGTCCAACTGCAGTGAGAGGTGCATTGGATGCAATTAGAGATCTCCTTTCAGAGGAGACTATTAATAATTTAAAGGAAATGAGGGTGTTCAATTTCTTTGACATGCCCCCATATCCCCAAGACAATGTATGACTTTACATATTTTGAGATGTTGGGATAATGAGAGGAGAGTCTTCAAAATGGGTGGAAAGGAGGTTAAATTACATGCTGACCACGTGGCTTTGCTGATAGGGATGCCAAACAGAGGAGTGCATGTTTCATGGAATAAAGGTCCTCCATCAAATGTGGATGCCAGATAAATAAAGAACCAACTGACAATTTTTTTTGCAGAAGGAGCTTCCACCCCTCCATTTGAGCAGTTGTATTTGAAATTCATACTAACTAATTTATTTTTTCCTTCAAACAATTTTCATGTGCCTGTAGAGCTATCTTCTTTTGTTGTAAATGTACAAGCTTTTCTGTCCTTTAATTGGCCTGCTGTCATATGTGAAATGATCATCGATCAAGTGAGAACCGCCTCCATGAAATTAAAATAGAATAAGCCGATAGACTGTATTCAAGGATTTGTATTTCTTTTAACGGTAAGTATTTGTTGTTTACATTAAAACATTATTATTCTAAAGTTTTGTTTTGTTGTATTAACTTTTTCATACATGATTATGGTGTAAAACATCTTCAGCTATGAATTTACGAGCACACGTCTCTGTTAACTCCTGTTGCACCTGACGTTAGACCTCACATTCTGAGGTGGCCAACCAATGATGGGTGGAGTGTTGAGAAGATTCATGAAGCCTTCAAGAGACTCGATCATGTAAATCATTTAATGCAATAAAAAAATTGTCGCCAATGTATGGGGTATGTTGAACAACTTAAATTTATTCATACGAGTTTAAGTCATATATTCCTTGCATATTTAAAGTAATAATTTTTTAAAGATGCATAAAGCATATGGTAGCAAACCCTTCGTGAAACATATCACCAACGAAGCCGTTAAAGATGCAAAAACCATTTTCTTTCCAATCATTCATAATAAACATTGGATTTTGTTGGTTCTAGATCTAAAGATGAGAAAATCAAGAATATACGATTATTTACCTAACCAAATGCATAAGGCTGGCGCTACAGAAGTTGTAAGTATATTCAACTCAATCAAAATTAACACAATAGCACTCGAAGAGTAACACCATACTGCTTCAATTATGTAAGTCAATATGTTTGCTAGAGATGCCGCTGATGCATTTACATCCAAAATTCATAAATGGCCCCTATCGATTACAAAGCATGTACCCTCACAAAGGAATAATTTTGATTGCGACATGTTTGTCTGCAAGTATATGGAAACATTAGTGCAGGTCGAAGAAGTCGACTGGAGTGAGCATATGGATTGGCAAGATGATATAGAACGATTTAGAGCTGAATTTGTATATGACATTTGCATATTTTCGATGACTTAATAGTAAATTTGTATATTTGTAATTTGTATATTTGTATAGGTTACTGTATATCAAATAACTTCATGGTGTATTCAGGATAGTGAGTCTAATAGGCCATATATGGGGCAAAATGTTCAGATCTTGGAGAATGTTGGTGAGGTGAATGTTTCTCCAGTTCCAAGATCACTGCAAGTACTTACAGAAAAAAAAAGATTTAGAATCAGATGTTTACCACTCTGCAAGAATCAGATGTGTGTTTATGTTTCACTTTCTACTTGGCAATGATGTTTAATGATTTCATTTCTTTGTATATTTGTATACTTTTGGAATGATGTTTTTTGAAATAATATCAGGTAGAAGAAACATAAATCATGAATTTATATTTGTATTTTTAATAAATATAAAAAATTACTTATCCTCGTTAATTTGTCCTATAAAATTTACTTCATAGAGAGTTTAAAAATTTTGCATCAAAATTTAACATCATACGACAGAATAACACGACAAAAGGTGGAGTAACACCGATTTAATTGGCGGTAACACGTGGAATATTCACGTTAAACACATCACATTACGCGGGGTAACACAGAGTAATACTGATTAATCGCTGGTAACACGGGGAATATTCATCGCGAGATAGCACATTAAAAGGAGTAACGCGGAGTAACACCGATTAAATCAGCGGTAACACAAAGCAATGTAAACAACGGAGTAAGGCAATAACACAATGAGAGAATTCCCTTGATAGACCGTGTTATTTAGCGTGTTATTCATGTGTTATCCACGTGTTGTTCACGTGTTATTCACTTGTTATTCACATGTTATTTACGTGTTATTTACATGTTATTCAAGTGTTATTCCCATGTTATTCACGTGGTATTTGAGTGCCATTCCCATGTTATTTACGTGTTATTCAAGTGTTATTCAGCGTGTTATCCTCATTTTATTCTACAGTTATTAAGTGTGTTATTCAAGTGTTTTCAGCGTGTTATCCACGTTTTATCCAAGTGTTATTCAGCGTGTTATTCAACAGTTATCCACATGTTATTCATGTGTTATTCAACGTATAATTTATGTGTTATTCGTGTGTTATCCATGTGTTATCCACATGTTATTCTAATGTTATTCATATGTTATCTATGTGTTATTCAACATGTAATACAGTTGATATATATGATAATCAATTTATCCACGTTTGATTAAGCTTAAGACAAAAATATTTAAAAAAAAAACATATTATAAATCACAAATTACTTCTTTCTTACAAATTTTAAAGATGTTACAGTATATCATCATATACAAATTCAATCATTCTATATCTCACTTATGGAATCCATCAATAGTCTAGTGTATGTTTCAGTTAGTTGCGGTGCATAGTATTCCTGCAATAAGGGAGTGGAGTAATACCAAGTTCAATTTGAGTGAATTATTTTATATAAAATGCAGTCAAATGATACTAAATTTTAGCAACATACCTGGGTTAGACTATCTGTCAAACTTTCCTCGAATGCATCAACAGTTTCACGACTACTTGCTGCTTCTTGTTCCATTCCTGAATGCAATGGTTAAAGTTAAAAGTATGCATTATATATGGAATGAAGGAAATACTAAATAAAAAAAAAATTATACTTTTAGTTTTCTTATTTTCTCCCAATATCCTTTTAACATAGAAGTAGATACTCATTTCGGCCTCTTTTTAGCAGGGTCGTTCACATTGCATTCTATATTTATAACTTTTTTCTTTTTTTTGTTTTCTTTACTTCGGTCTTCTCCCAGCTAGAGCATCCTCAATATCTCTAGATAATATTTTAAACGTCTCCCACAAACACTCCTCAGCTAACTCATTTCCTCGTGCCCTATTAATGAGTTGATAAGCAAATTTCTGAGAGCATGACATGAATAGAAGGGCACTTGATGAAACATTATTCAACCCAGAGTCTTTTAGATCTTTGCAACCAAACCTGTTACATGTCCCTTTTAGCATTGATGGACCACCGTAATAAGAAATACTTCTCCGGAATCACCCTTATTTTGGCGACACTGAGAACAAATAGTGCATGGGAGCACAACAGGCATATCATCTCAATTTTTTTGCAACTACATGTAACATCACAAGTAACTTTGTCAACTAACACAATCCATGGTTGCCTTGTCCCCTCATCATCCAATCTAAATACGTAATATTTAGCCTCACTATCCACTAATACTTCAGTTGTAAGCCCACATAAGCCATTCAATAGCTCTTGTTCAAATATTGAGTAAAGCTTCCTTGTATAGAATGAGGTAGCTTGCCTTATCACGGGATTGATTTTAACCATGGGCGTTCTGACGGACTGACCGCATTTGAAATCTTCATTTTTCTCGTTCTGGTGCCACAATTTCATTATGGTTTCAAGACCAATAAAACAATCCGTAAGAGAGCTAGTTGGTTTTGCAACACCATGTAGACATTATTGGTCGACTCACTTCTCTGTGTTGATAAGATTCCCATACCGAATATATCCTTATTAAATGTTGTTGACCTTCTATGTCTTATACGGTACATTTCATCTAACCAGACATTGCTTTGTAGTTCTCCCAACTCAATCATTAAGGACCACGTTTCTTTGAACTCCTCATCAGAATCACACTTGCTCAAGCATTTATAAAAAAGACCATAGAAGCTCTTAGTATGCACTTCACAGTGTACTTTAGAAGATAGTTTCTTATAGATATGCCATTAACATAATCTGTGACGTGTTTGTGGGAGGCATTCTGCAATGGCTCTTGTCATTGCTTGATCCTGGTCGGTAAAGATTGTTATGGGATGTTTGTCTCCCATTATTCAAATGAATGATTTGAATGGCCACGTGAATGATTCAGTAGTCTCATCAGACAAAAATCCAACTCTAAACAGTACGTTCTACCAGTGGTGGTTAAACTCCACAAACGGAGTACAACATAAGTTATATTTATTTAATCTATAGCTTGTATAAAAATTATCACATCTCTGAAACAGTCATAATCCAGTCTGCATAATCCATCACTCCAAAAAATGCTTGTTAACTTACCAGACTCATCTGTTTGGAAATCCCAAGCAAACATGATATCCCCAACTTGCCTCTACATGAACAATTGTATTAGAGCATTGACATCTCTCTATTCAATTCTTTGTCTTCTTTCTCTTTGGATGAAATTAAATGCATCTCTCTTAGTGCATTCCAAATTCTCCACACCACCAACCTCTGTGGCAATGAAATTGTATGCATGTGTTGCTCTGATCTCTGAACCTGTCATTGATCTCAACACATCTGCATTTAACTCACTTATCCTTTTATTGGAATGAAGAAGATTTTTATCACCACTTTCAGCTAAGGGATGATTGTGATTTTCAATGAATTTCTCCACTGTCCAATTGGTTTCAAAATCAATGGAAAATCAAACCATGGTCTTACAACCAATCCTCGTGTCTGCTTTTTTGAACTTAACTGTGTTGTTAGGCTCTTTCTTGTAGCCAGATTTTCCACAAATATAATCTTTAATCTTGAGTTTCTTGGAGTTCGGCCAGTAGTAGTATGGTCCTTCCGAACAGTGAATCCTACGTGATGTCCTCCTACGTGATGTGCATAGGCACGATAGCTTTCATATGTTTCTTGCTCATTGTGGACAATGCTGCTTAGAAAATTCTCTGCAATTGGATCATTGCAAACGTGTGTTTCCTCACAGGACTGCATAACACCATGATAACATCAACATAACACAATAATAACACGGTAACATTAATAAATCAAATGCAATAAACAACATAATATTGGAGTAATACCAGAGTAACACCAGAATAACACAAGATAACACCAAACAACCACAAGCTTAAAACCACAATAACACAAAAAAACACCATTATAATACAAAAAACAATACTGTAGAACCCAATAACACTACATCAACACTAACATTTACATTAGACTAAGCCAACTATTATACCACAGTAACGATACTAAATCAAAGGCAAGAAAAAACATGACATTGGAGTAATACCAGAGTAACACCAGAATAACATAAGAATAACACTAAGAAAACACAAGCTTAACACCATAATAACATAAAAAGCGCAGTGAAAAAACACCCTAAATTTTACCATATTAACAAAAATATTACTCCCTTCCAAGAAATATAAACACCACAAACAAAATGACAATACCTAAAACATAATGAAAACCCTAAGCTAACATAAAACTAGAGAACATTACAGACTCACTTGATCTTCAAAGTTCAGGCTGAATGATGGGTGTAATTCCTCCGACATCTCAACATTCATGGAGACCTCCATCGAAACCCTAGCTGCGGAGCTGCGAATAGAGCTGTGAAATATTTCTTCACCTACAATAGAACAACCTGCGAATAGAATAGTAAGTAGGCACCAAATATTTTTATGCTGGTGGGAAATTTTTCAGGTTTAGGTTTGGGTCGGGTCGCGAATAATATGAAATTTATTTTTATGTGCTTTAATAGGTGGGGTCGGGCTTCCAACGAGGCGGCATTTGATTGGCTACGGACGTAGGTCTACATGAGTAGTACTGAGGCAATATTTCTTTGTAAATAATAGTTATTTCGGGTGCTTCGCTTTCCCTTGGAGCTCGCAAAGAGGCCTTAAAGGCTTCAGGAAGGGGAGGGGCTGGGAGGAGGCAAGTCTCAACAAATATCTCCTTGCATTCTTAAGCACTTTGAAATGATCCATTTCATCTTCCTCTTTTTAATGTTCTGTTCCGAGATTTTTTGCAAGGATAAGAAACATTCACCTTTTTTATTAAGAAGAAAAAACACAGCTTTATTTTTTCGAAGGAACTTTCCGCATGATTATGTTGTTTATTTAATAGATTTTGCTGATGCAGTGTTGAACGGACCTAAGGTCCTAAACCCTTTTTTTTTTTTAAATGTCTCTATTCTCACCATATTTCTAAGCCTTTGATGATTTTTTTTCACTTGGTGATATAGAAAAATAGCAAGTTCTTATGTTTATATATATATATATATGATATATATATATATATATATATATAGCTTCTTAGAAACATCAAAATGTGGGGTTATTTGGGATCACTTTTGATTTTGGTCTTGATGACAACATCACATGATCGTGTGGAAAAAACCAAAATTTCCTCCAGTATTTGACTATAAGCCTTTAGAACATTGATTCCATCTCACTTTTTTGCCTCTAGGTGGTTCTTTTAAAATGAAGAACTGTTTTTTATTAAAATGTGCATCCAATTAATTTATAGTTGCTGCTCCACTAGTTTGAAGATTCTAAATTCTGCTCTATGCATTATTTGGCTATTTTGTTTACCTTTTCAATCTCTAACAGGGTCTCATGATGGGAGAATTATGCAGACATTGCAAAAAGTGGAAGGAGCACTGCAAAAAGTGGAAGGAGCACTTCTACTAGGACCATGTTGATGTGAGAAGATGCATTTTTCCAAGTCCATGACTGGAGATTTCTCCTCTCCAGATGCATGGTAGTTATAATATTTTTACATGTTTACAGAAAGTAATTATATTCATTCTATATTGAAATTTTCTTATATTTAATTGACATATTCATTTCTGAAGTTCTATATGCGTAGGAATTTTGCGGGATTTTACACCATGGTGAAGTTAGATGCATATGTTTATGTGCTAGACAGAAGTGAATTTGTGAAAAACTAAGGGGTTGTTTGGGATAACTTTTGGTTTTGGTTTTTTATTTTTTATTTTTATTTAGTTTTGTTTATGTTTTGACTTGAAATAAAACATATTTGGTATGCTATAACTTGTTTAGTTATATTTTAAAATATTCAAAATAACTTTTACATGATTTGAATATTTTTTTAAAAAAAATAATTTGTTTTTGAAAATTAAAAAAGAAAATAAGTAAAAAATGCATTAAACAAAGATGTTTTCAAAATACAACAACAACAACAACAAGTCTTTATCCCACTAAGTGGGGTTAGCTACATGAATCTTTTTTTCCCATTGTGTCCCATTAAATGTCATATTTTTTCATTTAATTCTAAAAAATTAAGATTATTTTTGTACAACATGCCGAAGTCTACTTAATTTTACCTCCATCTTTCTTAATATAAGTCGAATCTAAAACATCTACTCTCTTAGTTGGATCATTAAACAATCGACATTTAATTTGACCAAAGGATTTAAGACGACTCTCTCTAATCTTTTCTACCACTAGAGCTACACCAACCCTACCATGGATATATTCGTTTCACATTTTATCTCTAAGTGTAAAGACGCTCATCCTCCTAAGCATTATCTTCTGAACAACATTATGTGTCATAAAGCATTGTAGGTCTCACCAGCATCTTATAAAATTTTTCTTTAAGTCTAATCGGTACTGTTACGTCACATAAGAGACTTGAGCTATCTAAAATGTACACCCACTGTTACAACCCCACCACTAGATTTACTACTACTAAAATTACATTCCATGTACTCAGTTTTAGATATACTCAAACGAAAGATTTAGACTCTAAAGTTGACTTCCATAATTCAAGTTTTTTCTGAACTCTAAAATTACATGACATGTTGTTAAAATAAAAGGAAAAAAGTGATCCCACACAAGCCTTAATAGTTTCAGTTTCTTTTCATGAAGAGAGAAAAATTGTATTATCAATATTGTGATTCTTAATTTTTTTTCAGCGGAAACTAGTGATTTGAAAGTTGTAAGAAAATTAAGAAGATTATAAATTTCATGCGGATAGGAATAGTTGTTGTATTTCTACAGTAAACAAGAGTATCTTGATGTATGTTGTTACTTTAATGCTATTATGGTCAAGTTAGGGGGGCTTATTGAGGTGATCAAGTTAAGCGATTTGAAACCATAGTTTTTCATACACTTCTCAAATGACACCAATGCTAAAGCATCTTTACGAGAAGCCATGGATGTCAGAGAAAGAGCATCAAGAGTTTGAAAAATATGAAAATGTATTAGAAATATGAAAATGTATTAAATGTATTAGAGAACAAGTTAGATCTAATCTCATTGCTAGAATGCCTACATTAATAATCTTGTGCAATAAGTGGATGAGTTTAATGAAATAAATGTGGGGATAAAGACGTATAGATCCGATGTTATATAAGAGAACCTGAATAATAATGAAGATGGGATAAAGTTGATGAAGATTGTAATGTCTTTAGGTTATGCGTGCTACAAATTTAAATGGTTTAACTGTTTAACTTCTTTCTATCATACATTTTGGGTATTTTGTTTAGGATAATTATTTGCAAGATTTTTCAAATATGCAGACGAATGTACCATAAAAATTTATTTTTTTTCTAACTCTTCCAATGTGATTCTTATTATTTTATATATCTCCCAAAGCATCACTCAAAATTGAAGTAAGTTTATTTAATATATTATCAATTTATTTTTTGGTTCCTTACGTTGCTCAGGTGAGAACTAGTGCCAAACGTGTTGGGAACGTTTATTATCTTAAGTTTGACTAGCATCTTTAACTACTCTATTTTGCAGCTGTTAAAGTTTGACTAGGTGAAACAATAATTTATTTAGGTGCAATACTAGTTGAAGTATAAACACGATTAAAGAAGAAAGAGTAAGTAGAATGCAATACTAGATATACATGATTAGATATTCTTAGTCAATTAAATAATATTGAATGGAGATATGATTGGAACTGGTAAATAGTCTCATTAAAAGTGAAACCCAAGCAGTTCTCAGGGGTGCAACAAATAATTTCCATTAAAGAAAAAAACTGATAAGCAATAATAAGAGGAAGTCTATGCTCTTTGGATTGTGTAGGATAGTGAGAAAGGCATGCCAGTTTAGTGCAATCAAAATGAGCATCTAAGATAAGTGTTGTCTAAATATGAAAGAGTGAAATAATGGTTTGAAAAATATGGTTGGAGGTGATTAGTAGGATTGAAATTGTATAGCTAGATTGTGAGAATCAAATTTGTTCTCACTAATAATACTATACAATTTATGCTAATTTAAAATAATCTTAACAACAATAATTAAAGTAATCTGATAGTTGGATCTAAATGTAGCCAGATAAAAGGATAATTGAGTGTTGCCAAAATAATATTATAAGATAAATGTGTTGTAAAGCTAGATAAAAGGGCTTGGTAATTGTTGAAAATTCATGATTGGAGATGATTAGAAAACAAAATCATAATAATATTTAAGAATGAGAATATTTGCACCAAAAAATTTAAATAATGATAAGTCTTATAGGTTTGTAACTATGGGATACACCAATCAGATATTTAGGGTTAGTTTGGGGTGGCGGTGCGACATGACATCGTAGTTTTGTCTGTTTGGGTAAACTATGTTCTAACAGCTTTTTCAAAAATCTACATATGAAATCTACTTTTTTTTTCCACTGGTCTTGGGTAGGTGCAGTGACAACTTTCTAGCAGCTGTTTAAATTTTTTTTAAAAAAAAAACTTTTTGAACATCTGATTATTTTTTAGTAGCTTCACAACTATTTTTTTAATAAGCTGCAACTGCCCCAAACAGACCTTTAGTGTGCGAATATTGCCATGTAAGTGCCTATTTGGTATTAGTCTACTAAATCTAGTTATCTCTCTTTGAACCTCCTTGAATATGCATATGTTTTGACAAAAAGACAACATTTGATCACTTTTTCAACTTGCAAAAGCTTATGATGGTATATTACCATTGGTTGTTAAGGTTGTGCTTTTGTAACTTTTTGAATGCATTATCAGGTTATTAAACCATTCTTCTTCCTCTCATTTTTATTTCGATTCACTTTTAAACCTTTCTTCCTCTTCCCTTCTTTCTCACTTCTCTCATTATCAAAATAAATCTTCTCGAAATTTGCAAGGAAACTTTTGGTTGCTTCACACTAAATTCTATCAATTTTGTTCTTGTATTCACTCTTCTTATGGTGCTACTTCGACAATAAGTTTTGTCTTAAATATCCAAGAAAACTATAAATTCAAGTATTTAGCATTATTGTAAGTGCATTTGTCATTTTTTTAAATTCATATTAAAATATTTTTACTATTTTAAGTGCAAAGTTTATATGATTTTAATGATATTTCATTGAAGATTCTTTTTTTTAGGAACTCGCGTGCATACTCGTATGTGCTTAGCCTTAAATTTAAGGCTTTATGGTTTGAGAAAGGCACTTAACCACTGGACTAAGGGGTCGTTTGGGGGCGCGGTTTACTTGCGGCTCGTCCCCAAACTACGTTTAATATTCATTTGTTTTGGTGTTTGCTTAGCTGTGGGGAGCTTTTTTAATGAAACGCGGGCTGCGAGTTCTACCCCTCAGCCCGTGTTTCTTCATTTTATTTGTGAAAGCTGCCCTCGCCTTTTGATTTTGCTTTCTCCTCTTCAGCCCTAACTGTTCCGTGTTGTGCTCCTGCATTTCTTTCAATCTCAAAACTTTCTCCTAATGGATTCACTCTCTCATGCTTCTGCTCTAACCCTCCCTCTCTTGCATTATTTCGATACTTTTGTTCTTCGCCTATGGTATTCTCTCTCTCTTAAAACCACATCTCATGCCTTCGTGAGTTTGATTGTTGGTTTTTTTGAAAGTTGCAAAAATTTGTTGGTATCTGGTTATATTTCGAGCATTTAGTTTATGTTTCTATTCGTAATATATGAGGGTTTTTATTATTGGTGATTTAGTTGTTGTTCATTTGTTTCATTAATTTGAGATGTAGAGAATGTGGTTTTATGCATTAGTGATGGTGATTTTGTTATTGCTTTGATGGGGTGTTGGATTTGTGGTATTTTTTGAGATTTATGTGAGATTATTAGAGTTATTTTAAGTTTTGGAGTATTAATTAATATTAATTATAAAATATTTTAAATATAAAATATTTTAAATATGAAAAATTAATTTTTATATTTTTCTTAAATCTCTCCAAGGTCATGGAACCTAGAGAAACAAATTTCATTCTTTATGATTTTTTTCTTTGAATTATTAGAATTATTTTTAGTGAGAAATTATGGAAAATCCTTTTTTAGCCTTTAAAAATTTATTTTAAGATTTAAAATTCAATATCTTCACTTATAAAATTAGGAAAAATATTCCAATTGCCTCTAAGGTTTTAGTTGCTCCAAAGTGCTTAGGAAATAATTTAAAATATTTTCATGAATTTTATTAATCTTATGATTTTATTATTTTTTCATTATTTAAATATTTAAAATATTCTTAAAAATGAAAGTTTTACTTTAATTACAATTTTATTTTTATAAAATTCCTCTGATCACAGAAAACTCTCAAAAACTAATTTTATAATTTTTTGAGTTATATTTTAATTATTATGATTATTTTAAGTGTTAAAAGTGTCATTTAACTTAGAAAATCAAATTAGGTTATCAAATGAACTCCAAATATTTTGAAATTTTTATGGGGAGTCCTCTGAATTTTAAGTTACAGTGGAGAATTAAAAGCAAGTCATTTAGATGTTTATTTCTCCCAAATTAATTTCCTTTTTATTTTAGCGTTTTATGAAAATTAGGTGTGTTCTTAATGACTTGGCTCATGAAAATTTTTACTAGGGTTCTCTGGTCACAGTGAACCTACCAAATTTTCTTGAATTTTTCTAAGTAACATGCTAATTATCATAATTAATTTTCCAAATTAGATGCATAAACTTGTAAAATATATATCTCTGTCTATGGGTCTCCTCTGACTTTGGAAAAATTAGGGAATATCCCACATGACAGAGGCACAAATATGCAAAAATATCAAGCCATGGTGAAATAATTGAATGCATGGAGAATCAAAATACTTACAATAATATTTAATTAATTAAAAATAAAATATACATCAAATAAACTTTAAACCATTTTCACATTGTTCTCCTCTGTTCACTGAGCACTAAGATATTTTTATTTTATTTTTGTGATTTTTCTATACTAAGATATTGATTTTTTAAGGTAGGGGACATTTTTTGAATGAAATAAATCCCTATTTTTCTACTTAAACACACGGCGCCACGACATTATGCGACGACTCCGAAGACTTGCGTGGCGCGCTCTGGTTGGACACCGCCATCCACGTAGCTGCTGACTCGGCCCACACTTTATGTATCAAGCTCTCGTCCAACGCAATCCTAGACGTCCGTCTGATATACGCGCCATTCAAAGACTCTGCGTCTTCATCCCCGGCTGGTGTGAACCCGTGACCGTTAACCCTAAAACTTTAAGATCTCACTAATTTCTCAACCAAACTTGTTTGAGTTTGATCCTATAGACTCGTCTAAGTGAGACTAACATATCCATACGGTAAACATGCCATTAAATTATACCTAATCCCATGGAGAGTCAAATAGGCTCAGGAAGAGGGGGGATTCAATACCTTTGCTCTAAGAAGTGAAGCTTCAATCAGAGGTGCTTGACAATCAGAGGTGCTTGACACGTTTAGAGGTGCTTGACACGTTTGTGGAGGTCCAAAGAGACTAAGGATGAAGCCTCTTGCTATGGTGAAATGCTTAGACCCAAATTTGATCAAGACAGAATTTGGGTTTTGATCAAAGTCTAGGGTAGAGACTCTCTGTGATGGGGCTTTGATGGGGCTTTGTCTTCTTTCACTGTGGTGAAGGTTTGAGCAAGTTTAATTGAGCTTCGGTGATGGGAATTAGAGGAAGGAGGTGGTTGGTTTGCACTAAGGAGGTCTAAAAGAGGCTATGGGTGTAATTGGGCAGGCTTTCCTTGAGAAAATTTCAGCAACATATTTTTTTGCCGTGAAGATGCCATTTTATAGCCATAGCTGGAGAGGGGAGCTCAGGGCCTGGCTTTGGGTGAAAAATCCTGCTGAGGTGGTGGGCTAAGAAGCTCTAAGGATTCATTAAGGTGAGCTGGCCCCTAGGGTTGAGATTGGGTTTGATTTAGGGATGGTGGCCCTTGGTTTTGAGGTTCTCCGGCGATTAGGCCAGCTGGCAGGGCCAAGGGAGGTGGCTAGGAGGTCAGGTGAGCTAGTGGGAGGGTTAATTATGTTTAACCCTCAATGGCAAATGATGATGGGGGAGATTTTTGGTTAAGGCTCATAAATGGGCATGAATCCCTTAATTTAGGGATCCAATAGTCCATAGCTCACCATGGCTGGTCTAAGGTGGTTTAGCCTGGTCCATGGAGTGTGTTCAGTGGCCGTGGAGTCATAAATTTGGTGGCTTTAGGGTGGCTAAGCTAATTTTGGTGTATGGGTCCAATGTGGGTCCAAATGACCTAAGGTTGGGTTTGGGTGAGACTATCCATGACTTTAAGCCCAATTAATTAATCTAGACTGTTGCAAATCTAGACTGTTGCTAATCTAGACTGTTGCAATGAAGGTTTTTGGTGAAGGATTGAAATGATTTTGAGTTCAAGTGCGGGTTCAATTTGAAGGATTTTGGAATTTTGGTCGGAATTATGGTCACTTTGGGTATGTTGGGCTAGACTTGGGTCTACATTGGGCTAGGTTGGGCTAAGTCCAAATTGATTGTTGAGAATTGTCTATAGGAACATCATGAAGAATTTTGAACATAAATTGGGTGTCAATTTTGGGGTTAGGGCAATCAACTTGGTGGAATTTTAAGGCATTTCCAATTTGGGGGAAATTTGGAGATTTTTGGACTTGGATTAAAACTGAATACAATTGAGGCTTCAAAAAGGTCAATTTAAGGTCAATTTTGATGTTTATGATTGTTATGAAGAGTTTAGGATTCAAATTGGGGCAAATTGAGTAGGCTATGGGGTTCAATTTGGTGGGATTAAGTCATAGGGCCAAAATTAGGG
Organism: Phalaenopsis equestris; assembly: GCF_001263595.1. Taxonomy (NCBI): domain Eukaryota; kingdom Viridiplantae; phylum Streptophyta; class Magnoliopsida; order Asparagales; family Orchidaceae; genus Phalaenopsis; species Phalaenopsis equestris. Next base: position 386,242 of record NW_018251092.1, on the reverse strand, counting down.
GCTTGACTTAAATCAAAATTGAGCTCAAAGCATAGGCCAATTAGGCTTAGATTTGGTTTATATTGGTCATATGAAAGGTGAGCCTAAGTTTAGAATTGAAATTAAAGAAAATTGGGCTCAAATTGATGGACATTTGAGGTAAATTTGGGGAAATCGAGCCCTTAAAAACAATTTGGGGGTTTTGGTCAAAATGGTCAAATTGGCCAAATTGGGTTCAATTCAAGGTCAAAATTGGTTTTGGAGACATTTGGAGTGATTTTGGAGGTTTTGGAAAAATTTGGGGTGCCAAGGGTATTTTTGTAATTTTGGCCATTTTGGGGGGTATTTTAGTAAATTTGGAATTTTTGGGTAATTTTGGGTAACTTGGGTATTTTCAAAAGTTTTGAAATAGTTTTTGAACAAGGTTCAATATTTTGGGTGAAATTGAGGATTTTGAAATTTGGGGTTTCAAGGGTATTTAGGTGATATTTAGGTAATCTTGGGGGATTTAGGGGCAAAAGGCCAAGTTGAATATTTTGATAGGGTTGGGGTACCAACCACCATATATGAGCTATGCACCAATGGAAACCTCATTTGGGTCCTCTATACACTGGTCTTAGCTAAACCCTAGCCTAGGACCAGTGGGTTTAGGGGACCATCTACATGAGTCTCCCGAAAGATCAAGGGATCAAAGTCAAGAAATTTTGGGTTTAGGGTTGTGAGTGATTGGGAGTGAAAGTGAGTGAAAGTAAGTGAAAGTGAGTGTCTTAGCTCCAGATCAGCACCCAGGGCCAACCCTAAGGTCAGGCAGTCCTAGGTGGACTCTCCTTGAGCTCCCTCATTGTGACCCCACCTACAAAGTGCTAGAGGTTAGGACCAATATGTGGAACTTCAAGTTGAGCAAAGATGAGGGTAAACTTCATAATGGTAAGGGTTCATTTTCTAGTTTTCTAGGAATAGTCAATAGGAAAGTCCTGTGGCTAGATCCTAGGTTACTAAAGAGGGAAAATTAAACCTCTACCAAAAGTGAGGTCAACATCCACTAACTCTACACCCTTCAAAGTTTATTTTCCTATTTATTCGCACTCAATCATATGAATTACATTCTCATGCATATAATCTAATGTGATTTTTACTAATTGTTGACTGAGACAATACCATCATGGATCTTACATGTTCTCACAACAAACTTTAAAAACTTAATGGGCCAAATCAAGAAGTAAATGAAGTACATAGTTTTAAATCATCACAAAGTATTCCAGCATTAAAGATCAATACTTTCCACAACTTCCATAAAAAATATTAATTACTTATCATTTTATAAAAAAAGATAAAGAAAACTACTCAAAAGTCATGGAGAAAACACAAACACAATCAAATTTAAAAGTAGAAATCATTGTCAAACTAGCAAGAAGTCTAAATTAAAATCAAATGTAGTAACAAAAGATAGAAACTTATCTTAAATCCTCTAAAAAAACTCTTGAAGTTCCTTTGAATCTCTTCTTCTCTTACAACACTCTTAACTCTAAAAAAAAAAAAACTAAAATAAAAAGAAAAGGTAAATGCAAATGGCGTTTCAAAGTCTCTCTTAAAACACAGAGAAGAGTCTCCCTTGAGCAGCAACGAAGAGACTAAAAGAGCCTTTAATCCACTCCAACTCCCTCTTTAAATAGTTTTCTCAAGGTGCACTGGTATCTCTTCAAAAAGTGTCCATATTCAATGAATTTCTCCAAGAGATGCTTTCTTTCAAAGGTTCTTTTAATATATTTTTGTCCCTAGTGTTTATAACCACCATTTTTTGCCAATAGGTGACTCAAAAACCTCTTTAAAATTTGTCAAAATTCATTAAACCATCAAATAACTGCCGTTGGAACTTAAGCGTGAGGTCCCTGACGCTTAGGTGTGGCCTTCTCTATATTACTGGCGCTTAAGTGTCAGCTCTGGGTGCTTAGGCGCCACAGCTCTTTTGCACATTTTCATCATTTTTGCTCCAAATTTGGTTCTTTTTCACTCATTTCACCATTTTTCATCTTTTTTATATTCTTATTCAACTCTCAAATGATGTTGGCTATACTCTTATTTTTGCACGTAAGATTATCAAAATTGATAATAAAATTATGAAATTACTAAAATGGACGGTTGATTTTGATCCTAAGAAGGAGTCCCACATCATACTTATTTGGATCTAATTTCTGGGGTTAAAACTTCATCTATTTAATTATGAAACTCTTTTCTCGCATTCATACCTTATGATAAGCCACTTAAGGTGGATAATCCCACCCTTGCTCTTACTAGACAGTCTGAGGCTTGTGTTTTAGTTAAGTGTGATATAACATAGCCTTTCTCAAATGAGATTTGGATTGGAAACCACCATAATGGTTACAGGTAAAAAGTTGAAATGGAATCACAACCACTCTATTGTTCTCATTTTAGCATGTTTGGTCATACTTCTACTAATTGTTACCGTTTGCATTCTCATCTAAGGCCAAGTACTAGTAAGGTCTTACATCCTAGTCAACAACCAAACACCAACATTGGAGATGACATGAATTTGGAAATTCAATAGGGTGACCCTATTCAAAACTCTGTTGAGCAGCCCTCTATTAATTTTAGTTTCTATGTAAACTCCATTCTTGCACCTAACACTAATCTTGTTGATAAAGTTTTGATTGAAGAAAGAACTTTTAATGTTAGTGCTCCTACCTAGTCTGATCATATGAACATTGGGGAGCTTGTTCCTCATATTGTCCAGCATGTTGTTCCTACTCTTCTACATGGAATAAAAACTTCTGCTCAAGGCAATGCACACTCTACTGATACTTTTGATGGTGAATGCTATATTGTTGATGTTTCTCATGCTAAGGATCTGCAAGCCTCAATTCATAAGGAATATGCTTTCGATGCCACTACTGCTTTAGAAGAGAAATGGTTAATTCACAAATCCAGTAAAAAATGAGGGGAAAAGGAAAATTGAGTTGGTGCATCTAAAGGCAGATAACATAATCCAGGAAAGTACTTACTATTCTGATGGAGAACATTTAGTCCATCCCCCTAGATCATCTAGGAGGGCTGGCTTAAGGCACCATGTTTAAGATTATGGTTTGGAACATTAGGGGAGTGGCTGGCCCTTCCTCCCTTAATTGTTTAAAACATTTATGTAGGGTTCATAAACTTTGTATATTTGCTATTTTGGAGCCTCTTGTCTCTGTTAATAAGGATAGGGTCTTTAAAGTTTCAAACAATACAATCATTTCTCCAGCAAGAATAATAAGATTTAGATATTCTGGCAGAGTTTCATTCAAAGAAACATTATTGAAGATGAGGAACACTTTGTTCATGCCAATTTTAGGATGGAGGAATTTCATGGTTGGGCTACTTTTTTTGTGTCGGTTCACTTTTACATGATAAATTTTTGCTTTGGAGCAAACTCACGCAGATGGGGGAGGTCATCACTGACAATTGGCCGGTTGGTGGTAACTTTAATATAATCATGAAACCTTCTAATAGAAGAGGTGTGGTAGATGTGATATTACTCTCATCAATTAGTTTTGTGATCACATCTCTGATACTGGTCTCTTTGATCTAGGTTATTCTGGCTCTCCATTTACCTGGATAAGAGGTTTTATGTTACAATGTTTGGATAGATATTTTGTGAATTCTTACTTTCTTAATTATTTTAATGTTACTAGAGTTCAACGCCTTAATTATTCTGCATCTAATTAAAACCCCATTTTTCTCACTCTTGATTTTCATAATAAGCCCTATATATCTCCTTTCAAATTCCTTAATATCTGGACATTTCATGCTTCTTTTTTAAGTCTTATCACACAGGCTTGGAGAATTGATGATGTTGGTAGCCCGTGGTATATTTTATGGTAACTACACAAACTGTAATTTATTCCTTGAAAAAATGGAATCTACATGTCTTTGGCGATGTCCACAATAAGCTTTTGGAGGCTCAAAAAGTGGTGGATCTCCTGGAATCTCAGGTTATATGTGATTTCCATTATGCTGATGAGGTGGCTAAAGCTCATCTTACACTTCTTGATGCTATTTCTTTTGAAGAAGGCTTTCTGAGACAAAAAGCTAATGATGTTCTTTTCACGGATGGGGATCGTAATACAAACCTTTTCATGCTTATATAAAACATAGAAGAAATGTGAATGTTATTCTCAAGATAAAAAAACAATAAGGGTGAAGTTCTCATGGATGTTGATGATATTGGCCAAAGTGATGTGCACTTCTTCACTGAGTTATTTGGGACTACTTTACAGGAGTCCCCTGTGGAGTCAGATTTCATTACTATGGAAAGGGAGTAAGTGGAAAATCTCTCTCTGAAATGCCAACAGATCAGGAAATCTTTTTCTACTTTCAAGGATATCAATTCCAATTAGACTCCTGGCCCTAATGATTTCACCTCTGCCTGTTATATTCATTGTTGGGATATCATAAAACAAAGAGGTAATCCTTACTATTCAAAGCTTCTTTCTTGGTGAGGATCCAGGTAAATACTTCACATCAGCTCTAATTGTACTTATTCCCAAAAGCAATGATGAGATTCATTGGCATAATTTTTTTCTTCATTTCACTTACATTTGTTATCTCCAAATACTTAAGCAAATTGCTTGTGGCTAGATTACAACCACATCTCTCTTCCATTATTCCCCAATAATCAGCCTTTATTAAAGGAAGAGTTATCACTGATAATATCCTGCTTGCTCAAGAGATTATTGAGGATTTGGATAAGAAATGCAGAGGAGGAAATTTTGTTTTTAAATTGGATATCAAAAAAGCTTTTAACACCATTAGCTGGGATTTCATCCTTAATATCTTGGAAGCTAGGGGCTTTAACGCTAGCTTTCACATGCATATAAAATGATGGTTGCATAATAATTATTATAGTGTCCCGGTGAATGGTAAATCTTACAAGTTTTTCTCTGCACAAAGAGGTATAAAAAAAGAGGATCCTCCCCCCCCCCCAACTATTTTTATCATTGCATTTGATTACTTATCCTGCTTGCTTTACCGTTTCAAACTCAACATCCCTACAATCAATTATCCAATAAATATACGCTTTTAGTTAGTCATCTGACTTATGTTGATGATGTCATTCTCTTTTCCAATGCATCTAAAAAAGCTATTAAGTTTCTAATGTTGTTGCTTGATGTTTTTCAAAATGTTTCTGGATTGGTATTTAACAAGGACAAATGTCACATGTATTTTAGCAAATTTGTTAATACTAACCTAGCTAATTGGGTGACCTCCTATACTGGCTGCCATTCTGCTTCTCTCCCTCTTAAATACCTTCGTGTAAATTTGCTTAGAGGTAGAAGGAAGCAAAAACAAATGGATGATGTGATTCAGTCAAATTTGCTGATTAGAGGAATGCCTTCCTTTCTAATGAGGGTAGGTTGACCCTTTTAAAAAGTGTCCTTCATAATATTTCCTTGCATGCAATGCAAGTCATTAATCCTAAGAAAAACACTCTTAAGACATTGGAGAAGTGCTTTAGTAAGTTTCTTTGGTCGAGTGGTGGTGCAAGGAAAAATAGGGTTGCTTGGAAAAAGCTTTGTAAGCCAAAATTGTCAGGTGGCCTTGGTTTTAAGACCTTGCACCAAATTGTTGAAATTAACGTGTGTAAACTTCAGTATAAATTTTGTTTGAGGGACTCTTTATGGGCTAAATTTTTACATGTCTTGTGCTAATGTACATCCTTCCTTGGTCATGCGGAAGGTTGGGGATTCCAAAATCTGGAAGGCTATTCTAAAAGCAAGGCCCGTTGTTGGGAAATTTTTTTTGGGATATTGGGGAAAGCAAGGTCTCTTTCTGGCATGATCATTGGAATATGAATAATCTTGTGAATCATCAATACCATTTGCAGGATGAAGACATGTTTGTTTCTGATTGTTGGGTTAATGGTGACTGGGATGTTCTAAAATTGAGGGCTCTGGTTGGTGAGAACACTGCTTTGCAATTATCAAGCATTTCTATACATGTTACTGAGAAAAAACAATCCCACTTGGAAACTGAACTCTATGCACTAAGTCACCAAAATGTTTTATATAAAGCTGCATACATTCAGTGATTGGTGTTGGGGTCATTTGATTTGGAATGCTCTTGTATCTCCTTCCATCTCTTTCTTCCCTTGGTGGTTTTTTCTCTCTTTGCTTCCACTTGATGATATAATAAAATTAAAGGGTCTGAGAATGGAGCCTATTTGCCACATATGCAAATGTGCTGAGGAAGCATACACCCATCTCTTTTATGAATGTTCTTATACTAAGGAGGTTTGGACTTTACTTGGGAGACATTTTGGGATTGCATGGCCGCAATAATGTGATATGGAGGATTACTTATTGGCTTGGAAAGCTTCTACTAATATTGATAAAAAGCTTCATTACTTTCCTTTGGTTGTGCTTTGGTTCATCTAGTCTGCTAGAAACAGTTACAAGTATGCTTCTTCTCCCCCCCCCTCTCATTGTATCATATATCGTAACACAATTTGTAAAGGCTAGTAGGAATCTCAGAGCTGCTTGCACTAGTCCAAAGTTGGGTAGGATGCTTATTCTAGTTAAATGTCAACCTCCTCCCTTTGGTTGGTTTAAATTTAATATTGATGGCAGTTAGGATGAGGAATTTTTTGGTGCTGGAAGTATATTTAGAGATCACTTGGGCATCTCTTTATGTCATTTTGCTTCACCTGCCACTACTGACAACCCTTTAGAAGCTGAATGCTAGGCTGTTTTGTTTGCTTTAAGAGTTGCTGCTATTTTTAAGTTACCCTATCTTATAGTTGAAACTAATTCTACATTACTCTGTGGCATGTTAATGAAGGTTTCCAAGCCTCATTGGAACTTTACTTTTATCTTCAATCAAATTTGGGACATTATATCTAAGCATCATCTTACTGTGGAAATGAGTTTTATCTATAGGTAGGGTAATTCTCCAGCGGATTGGCTGGCAAAACATCCTGCGGTCATTGGTTTACTTGCAACCTTCTACTAATATCAAAGCTTTATTTCATGAAGATCATATGGATCTACCACATATTAGGAGATAATTTGTTTTTCGGGCTTTCCTCTATCTCCTTTGTTTCATTGTTTCTCTTCTGGTCGTTATATTTTTTTTACAGATTTCTGTTGGGAGACTTGCTGGAATTGTGGATGCATTGCTTTTTTGGCTACTCACACATCTATTTGTCATTTTGATGTGTCCTCTATTTATTTTTGCTACCTTTTTGGTTCTAGTTAGTTTTCTGTTCTACGTTGGGCTCTCCTGGATGGTTTTTTAGGCTGTTTCTCGTGATTTAATGTGCTTTATTTTAGTTTGTTGCTTCTCCTGAAATTTCTCTTAAGGATTGCTGGGTGTTCCATATGGTGGTTTTTCCTTGCGGTTGGCTATCTGATCATGTCTCTCCTCCTTCTGCATCAGCAAGTCTGCATCACTGGTTTGTTCTTTTTTGGTATTTTCCTTTACAGGAATACATACATAGTTTAATACTAGTTTTTTGGGTATAGACTTTCTTTTTTTGTGGAGTTGTAATATGAGAGGTGGAACCCCTTTGGACGTGTGTAATTGTATTTTCTCTTATTTTAGTTTTGTGGATCCACCACCCCTCCTCTCTTTGTAATTTCTTTTGAGTTAATAGAATCGGAGCCGAATAATGCTCCTTCCCCCCCCCTATATATATATATATATATAT
>NW_018251092.1:375971-378057 GCF_001263595.1 Phalaenopsis equestris | reverse complement strand
AGGAATTTCATGATACTGCTGCAGGTAAAGGAAGCTTTCCTTGCATCCACCCACTTGGATCCAAGTAGGGAGAAACTGCTGTGTTCTTCACTAACAGAGAGATAATCTCTCTAAAAGAAGATGTGAAGTTTACTTTAATAGGGAAATTTTAGTTGGAACACCCAAAAATGGAGCTGGTTAGAAATTTCTTTGAATCTCTAAAATTTATTGGTAATTGGAAGATAAGGCTGATGGATGGAAGGCACATGCTCATCCAATTAACTACTGAGGAAGATTATGCAAGAATTTTTGCAAAGCAATCTGTAATCATTTCTGGAACTACCATGAAAATTGTAAAATGGACCCCTGACTTTGATCCAAGTAAAGAACCACCTGTGGTTCATATTTGGTACAAGTTCCCTGGGCTTCCACTTCCTTTCTTCAAGCTGAATGCATTGTTTAACATAGGGAGAGCTCTGGGCACACCTTTGAAAGTGGATGCACCCACTTAAAACAAAGCCAGGCCAGCACTGACCAGAATACAAGTGGAAAGAGACATCACCCTCCCTGAACTGAAAAGAATCTGGATTGGCTCAGATACTGATGGCTTTTGGCAGAACATTATCCCTGAACAAAAACCTTATTATTGCCAACATTGTAAAATGTTTGGCCATACAGTGGAAAGATGCTATAGATTACATCCTCCAATCAGAAGAAATGCTGGCAAGGACCATAAGGAAACAAGAAATATATTACAACAAGCCATAGAAAAGTTTGCTGAAGAATCACATCTGAATAACAGGAAGGAGCACACTCAAAGAACTGAAGAATTACTCTCAATCACTAAGGAAAACTCTTCACCAGAGGATCCTTCAGATGAGCTAGCAGAAGGCTCCCCTACAAACAGAAACACAGGGACCCCCCAACCACTATTGTCAGAAAGGAAATCCAAGAAATTACTATAATCACTCCCTCACCTTCCCCTCTTGAGGGAGGACAAACAGAAACTCATGGCAAGGCACCTGAGGATCATGTTATTGCTGGTATTCAACAAGCAATAGAAGATGATTGGCAGGTACAAACAGCTAGAAAGAAAAGAAAACAAATAAATGAAGTTCAGAAATTACAGCAGGGAAGACCAAGACAGGTTGAGAGTAAAGCTAGTATTAAGATTGGTTCTCCCCAGAATCATAGAGGAAGAACCAAATCAAGATCACAGCCATCCCTACAAATCCACCCAACAAATGATTAATATCCTCTGCAGAAACAATAGGGAAATTGCCAATCCCCTCTCTCTTAAAAGAGTTTTACAGTTAAACCATAAATATAAACCTTGGTGCATTGTGATTCTTGAGCCTATGGTTCACAAAAACCACCAAAAGCTTACCAAGAAATTCCCTGGATTCATTAACTTTGCCAATACCAATAATAAAATCTGGATTTTATGTAGAAAAGAAATCAGATGGAACATCATTGTTAATCACCAACAATTTGTCCATTTTAAGTTCAACATTAATGGCCATGCGGGCTTTGCTACTTTCACTTATGCAGTTTGTAGTAAGGAAGCTAGAAAGGAGCTGTGGAGTTGCCTGTTGAATATCAGTCAGCTTATGGATTCCCCCTGGATTGTGGGGGGAGATTTTAACTGCATTGCCTCTCCTGCTGAAAAAATTGGGTGTAGAGCTCCTAACCTTACTAAAATGAATACTTTTACTGATAATATCCATAGGGCTGGACTGTTTGATTTGGGCTTTAAAGGTCCTGCATTTACTTGGAAGATGGGTAAAATCTTGGAAAGACTTGATAGATGTTTGGTCAATGATAGATGGTACAATCACTTCTTTTTCACTTTTGTTACCCATCTAAGTCTTGTTGGTTCTGACCACAGACCTGTCCTTATCAACATCACTTCCTCAGAAAAGACATCTCCCCCCCCCCAATTTAGATATCTGAACATGTGGTCTTCTCATCCTTCCTACAATCATTACATTGCCAACCTTTGGAATGGGATTTCACATACTAACCCTCTTATCAAACTCAGCTTATTACAGATCAAAGCTGCTAAAGCTCTGAGGAGTTGGAGTTGGGGGACTTTTGGGAATGTCCT
>NW_018251092.1:371732-375254 GCF_001263595.1 Phalaenopsis equestris | reverse complement strand
AGCTGGTCCTGATGGTTTCACAACTGAGTTTTATAAGAAATCTTGGGACATTATTAAACCTGAGGAGATTGCTGTTGTGGCCAGTTTTTTCCAAGGAAACAATCTCCCACAGTATTTCAGTGCTTCTACCTTTGTGTCGATCCCCAAATCTGAGATACAAACCATCTGAAATCACTTCAGACCTATTTGTCTAGCCACTGTAATCAGCAAAGTGATCAACAAAATCATTGTCAATAGACTCCAACCTCATCTTGAACACATTATTAAACCCAATCAGACTGCATTTGTGAAGGGGAGATCTATTATTGACAACACTCTCTTGGCACAGGAACTTCTGAATGACTTGAATAAGACCTGTAGAGGTGGTAATTTGATATACAAATTGGATTTGAAAAAGGCTTATGATACAATCAGTTGGGGATTCATTATGGATGTTCTTTCTGCTAGAGGTTTTCACTCTGACTTCTGCCAGCTGATACATAGATGGCTTCACAACAATAATCATTCTATTCTCATAAATGGTAAAGGCTGGGGCTCTTTTACTGCCTCCAGAGGTTTGAAGCAAGGGGACCCTTTATCCCCCACTATGTTTATTATAGCAATTGATTATTTATCCAGAATGCTTGATGATTCTCTTCGAAGCCAAAACTATACTATCTATCATCATAGATGCAACTTTGATATCATGGTTTTCTCTAGAGCTCATAAAAATGCTGTAAGGAAAGTGTATCAAACTCTTTAAAAGTTCCTAACACACTCTGGTATGTGTTTTAGTCCTGAGAAATATCTGCTGATCTTTAATAAACATGCTAATCCTAACAGCAAACAATGGGCTTCTAGCTATATTGGCTTCTCTAATTCTCAGCTTCCTGTCAAGTATTTGGGGACCATGCTTCTTACTAGAAGAACTAGGAAAATTCAATTTGAAGAAGTCATAAATAAGATCACTACCTACCTTAATGGGTGGACTCATTCCTTCCTTTCAAATGTGGGCAGAATCACTATACTGAAAAGCATTCTAACTACTTTTCCCTCTTATATCCTACAGATGACTAACATCAAGAAAAGCACCCAGATATAACTTGAAAGGGCATTTAACAGATTTTTATGGTCTGGACAGAGGCAACAAATGCATTGGGCTTCTTGGCAAAAAGTGGCTAAACCTCAATTGGCTGGGGGAATTAGGTTCAATGGTATTAATCAACTCTTCCAAATAAAATTATGCAAGCTTTGGATTAAATTCAGAGCTCAAACTTCTTTGTGGGCTCTTTTCATGAAGGGAAAGTATTGTAGATATCAGCACCCAACACTCGTTGAAAGGAAGATATATTCCAAAATTTGGGGTAAAATGCTTCATATAAGACACACTGCTGAAAACTTATTCCTTTGGGATCTGAGGAAAGGAGACTTAAATTTCTGGCTTGATAACTGGTGCCCTAAAGACTGGCTATCCCCTATCTGTAACACCCCCAACCCTGATCTCAAGATGGCTGACTGTTGGGTGGATGATGACTGGTCTCTACCTAAACTTTCAGAAATTCTACATGCCAATTCTATAGAAAAAATTGCCAGCATCAACATTAACAAAAGAAAGCCAGATAAAATTGTCTAGCAGTCTTTCTCAAATCAAAGCCTTACCAAAGCCATCTACTCTAAAATCTTCCAATGGGAACACCTATCCTGGAGCAAAATTATTTGGAGCAATTATTTATCCCCCTCCATGTCCTTTTTCTGTTGGAGGGTCTTTAACAATCTCCTCCCTACTGATGATATTCTTAAGCTAAAGGGTCTGAGGGGGCCTTCAATATGCAGGTTCTGTACTCAGGAGGAGGAATCATTATCTCATCTTTTCTTTGAATGCAATTTTGTATAGGTTGTATGGCATCAACTGCTAGCCCACTTGAACATTGACAAAAACCTTTTTGCCTGGGATAATATCACCACTTGCTGGCAGACTTGGAATAAAAGGAACTATGCTCCAATACCTCTCATTGTTGCATGGTTTACTTGGATGGAAAGAAACAAGGTTAAGTTTGAAGAAGATACACCAAAAACTGAGAAGATAGTCAGAAATAGCCTTTCCTATGTTCACAAAATGATTAAGTTTACAAGATTTCCCAACATCTCTAACTCTTACTCTTTGGGACACCCAGACAAGAAGTATGTTCATAGGTTTTTCTGGAAACCTCCTGGTTACCATACAGTAAAGGTAAATACTGATGGAAGCTTCAATAAGGCAGGAGCAGGTGTTGGGGGTGTCTACAGAAATCACCTTGGGAAATGTTTATTATACTTCCACATCCCATTGTTGATGCTGTTGAAACTAAATTAGTGGTTGTCTACTGGGCTTTGAAAATTGCCAAAATGTCTAGCTGGTACAACTTATGGTTAGAAGTGGATTCTGCTGCTGTAATCAGGATATTGAAGGATGAGGAGCTTACACCCTGACACCTTACTTATTGGACCAAAAAGATTAGAGAAATTTCCTCACAGTTAAAAGTACAATATACTTTTATCTATAGAGAGGGAAACCAACCAGCAAATTGGCTTGCCATACAAGGTTACAATTTAAAAGAGTTATCTGTTGTTGTCTCCCCACCCCCCCATACCCTTCAGTTTCTACAGCAGGGTGACAGGATTGAGGTCCCATATTTCAGAATTGTTAACCAAGATCTTAAGTGACTGTTTACTGCCTGCTGTGGATTTCCTTTCCCCCTCTCTATCTTCAGTTTTGCACTCCATGCTAGCTGGGGTCTATCTTTTGGGCAAAATTTTTGTTGTTAGTGTAGTTTTCTTTTTGGGAGGACTAATGATTCATGTATTGAATCAAAAGTCTCCAGCTGTTTTTCTTTCTTGTAACCCCTTTTTAATCAACATGTAGGGAGACAAATGCATCTCCTTTTTCAATATATATATATATATATATATTAAAAAACATTTATTTTTATATATATATTCATATATCTTTGTGTGTGTGTGTGTATACATTCACATACTTTTTTTGGTTTCGACTCCAATTCTATTTAATTAAAAATAGGTACATGGTAAGAAGAGCAGATGGAACCCCTCACCCAAAAGGACAAAAGACAATAACCTATATAGCTTTACAAAACACTGAGAAAAGGGAGAGCCAGGAGGTCCCCCTTCAAAAGAAAAGATAAAGAATGAATTGCATCTTTGCTTATAAGAATGTGTTCGGCGTGTAAACCTGCTCCGACCACCCAATTAGCTGGCTTATTACCTTCTCTGAGAGTATGAGAGTAAATGATGTCGATGGAGGCTTCCATGTTAAGGATTTGTCTAACCCAATACCCCAAGTTCCATGGACAATCTGTCAAGGACATGGAATTTGATTCCACTTGGAGCTGCCCAAATCTGCACCAATTAGCAAGGAGGATTGCCCAAAATACTGCAATAGTTTCAACTTCCAAAGCATCCAAGGCCAGAATAGGAGACTGGAAGAACAGTAAGCACTTACCTTGGCAGTTTCTAAATACCCCGCCATCTATATATATATATATA